>NC_081793.1:28735875-28778375 GCF_963082965.1 Carassius carassius
TTTAAGTTGTAGATTCCCCTCACTAAAATAGAAATAAAACTAAAGTTAAATAGAATTATTAAAAAAATGACCAACTAAAATTAAAATATTTAATCTTAAATCTAATTTAAAAAATTAATAAATAGTATCATAGTACATAAATGATACTAAGACAACATTACAATCTCATTGATATATATAAAAAATTCTTATTATATTAGATTAATGTGTCAGATTTTGGTACACACATGAACGCATCATAACTAGTGCTCTGAAGTCATATGTTTGGATTGATGTGAGAGGGAGTAAATGATGACCATCTTCATCTTTGAGTGGAATGAATGGTATCTTACTTGTCAGATCCGTCTTGAACCCTGACTTTGGCGTACAGAACGTCCACCATCGAGGGGTCATCATTCATATACTCAATTCCTCGGACCTCCACAGGAAGTGGTTTGCCTTCAGTTATGTCTCTGTGGAGATAAAGCAGCACATTGACTCTGCTGACCGTCGCTGCGGTCTGTTCTGATGCTTCACAGACTGCAGTAATGACCTGATGACATCCCGACTCTGCTGCAGGAGCTCGCTCGCGCGTGTCACTTCCTGTTCGTTCAGCAGGGCCAGCGTGCCGATGGTCAGGTGGAGCTTGGCTGGGTTCTGAAAGATACTCTCATCCACCCCTGCGTCCTGCACACCACACATCAACACCAACTCAAAGAGGCGAGACGCAAACCTAGCCAACATTTCAGAGATGCCTTTTTATCACCACTATTAATCACTCACAACAAGACCAGGATCAAGAACTCAGAACAGAGTGGATTTTACTGTGACCGTATCACATTATGCCATTAACCTTTTAATATAACATAAATAATATATTTATTAACCTGATTACATTTTTACATTAATATTATATTTAACTTTTGCATTACGTACTGGCAACAATAAGACCATAAGATAATAATATAATATAAATAATAAACTATTTTACATTAACGTTACTAGAAGAGAAGACAATTTTAATTAAATATTTAAATTAACATTAAATTTAATTTATGCATAAATGTAATAAATGAAATAAAATAAATAAATAATAATAATAATAAAATAATAAATAAATAAAATTTGCAAATAAAATAAATTAAATTAAGGTTAAATATTTAGATTAACATTAAATTAAATTTAGGCAATAAAAATTAAATAAAACAAAAATTTAACTAAATTAAATTAAAATTAAATCTTTAAATTAAAATTATGCATTAACTACTGGCAACAATGTCAAGGAAGTAAAAAAAAAATAATAAAATAAAATAATAAATTAAATTTATGATAATTAAATAAAATCTTTAAATTAACGTTAAATTGAATTTATGCAAGTAAAATTAAAATGAAATTAAATCTTTACATTTACATTAAACTTATGCATTAACTACTACCAACAATACAAAGAAAAAAGAAAAAGGAAAAAATATAATTTAATTTATGCAAGTAAAATTACATGAAATCTTTAAATTAACATTAAAATGAATTTATGCATTAACTACTACCAACAATATGTCCAGAAATTAAATAGAATGAATTCTGCTGTATCTTTATTTTGTTATATCATGTTAAACTATATAATCAAATCCTAAAATAACAAATATTAAATTACATTTTTTTAACACTACTGGCAACAATAAAAACAGGAACAATAATTAAGAAGGTAAATGGGGGTGAATTTTGCTGTTACCATTATATTATATTAAATAATATATTATATTACATTAACCATATATTATAATACAAAATGTATGTGTTACAATACTAGATTGAATTCATGCAATCTTAATAAAGTAATTGTGGTCACTTCTGTCTGTGTGTTGACTTCACGAGTTAATGTTCTCACCTGTCCACATCGCTCGAGCACCTGCTCTCGAAACCGCAGGAAGCCCTTCTGCACCTGAGGATGATTCAATGCAAATGACAGGAAGTGTGTGAACGGCTGCTTCCTCCGAAAGCTGTCGATCAAAACCTCAACGCGGGTTACAGCTGAGGTGATGGCTGCTCGGTATGCACCTGTGATCACTGAACACACACACACACACACACACAGACACACAGACGTGCGCTTCTGTAAAGCCACAGAACAACCACAGGGAGAACATACAGTCCTCACCGCTGCACACAACAACACGCTGACACCAGTACATCCTGCTACTAGAACATTCTGACCTAAGCACCTTCGTTTTTAGTTGCAAACGCATCATGCACATTCATTTAACGCCAAACGAAACCTAACAACCTTCTGCTTCTGAGTGTGTTCAGACATGAGCAACAAACTAGATGACTTCTATCTCGACATAACGTGGGTTTAAAGCATGCAAATCATCCTACAGCAGTTTCTATACAGTAGCTAAGGCATTATGGGTTGTTAGAGTTGATGCATATATGCTTTAATGCATTCCCTGAGAGTTCGAGATGTGATTTATGTCTGCACAAATACTGTGGGATGAATTCAAGTAATAGCTCAGAAGAGAGGGGTTTGTGCTGATCTTACCGATCTGTCCTTCCACGCCTTGTTTCGGGATGCTGATGGAAGTTTTCGTCTCTGTTTCCAGTCGCTTACGAGTCTCTCCCTTCTTCCCGATTATATACCTGAGAACACAAGAACACAGTCGAGATGCATATGAAAAACCTCTGTTTCTGCATTAGAATTAAAACATATATAGAAATCTAATATACTAATAATGATTTTATTTCACTGTGAACACAATATATCATTTTGTGCATTAATATGAATAAAACATGGAATGCACCAACATATTTTCATATAAGGGAATATGCATTTTGTGATTGACGAAATTTGAAAAAAGTAATAATTAGAGGATGTATACTTGCAGTTTTAGAAACTCTGAATTGCGAGATTTTAATGCAAAACTGTGGGATGTACTCTTAAAAACGCTAGAAGGGGACAGAGTTGTGCGCTATAAACATGAAGGCATAAACTCAGTAAAAAAAAAAAGTGAGGTGTGCAAAAAGTGCAGAAATTAACTCAAACTATATCCTAAACTTGTGAAAAATTGCAGTCTGATAAAATTTTGAAATAAAGTCAGAATTGTGAGACGTTAACTCAAAATAGTGAAATATAATATATACATATATGATATAAACACACAATTTTGATGCAGAAAGTGCAAATTGCTGAACATAACCAACCAAGTCTGACTAAAAACTAGCCTTTTTGTAAATTCTAGATGTAAATGCAGAAATCAAAGTCAGTTTTGTGTGTGTGAGCGTGATCTAGAACTCATGTACTGACTTGTAAAGGACGCTGGGAACGTCTATGGCGCAGCGGAAGCCTCTGTCCGTCTGCTCGATGTCGTACGCATCACACGGTTCGTCTAGACACGGCTCGGCTGCTGTGGAACAACACGTTCACTTTATATGACATCATACTAAAGACACGCAGCAGTGGAGCTGATACAAACCTGCTCCTGAACACGGATAATCCTCCTCCTCTTCTTCTTCATAACACTCCTCCTGGACTGGATTTTTTCTGTAGATTCTGCCATTGATGTTAACGAGAGCCGGACGCAAGATCTCCATCACGCACAAACTGCTGGAAGAGACAGAGAGGAAACAGTTCATCTAAATATACAGCACTGGACCGGAATATAACTGTAGGACTCACATTCCAGTCACTAAAGAGGAAGTCAGATTCCTAAAAGAGGTCTATTTTTAAGTAAATGTTGTTCTTTTTTAACTTGTGATTCATCAGAGTTTCTAACGTTGATAATAATAATAATAATAAATCATATTAGAATGATTTCTGAAGATCATGTGACTCTGAAGACTGGCGTAATGATGCTGAAGATACAGCTGCACATCACAGAAATAAATTATATTTTATAGTATATTAAAATAGAAAACTGTTATTTTAAATTGCAAAAATATTTCACAATTTTACTGATTTTTCTGTATTTTTTATTAAATACTTGGTGATCCCAAACCTTTTTTTTATGTCAGTGTATGTATAAAACATATTTATAAATTTATAAACTAAAACTTACAATTTAACAATATTTATATGCTGACATTTCATATTAATTGAACATAACCAGCAGATTACAAAAAAAAAAAATCTATATTTAAAAAAAAAAAAAAAAAAAAAAAAAAGAATCTAGGCTCGTCAGTAAACATGATCAATTTATTATGTTTCCACTGAAACACAACTATCAAGATCATCATTTTGGTGGGACGAAGTGTCTACAAGAACAGTTCGTTCATGACATCTTCTGAAAACACTGAAATTCAGCAGAAAGACGTTTACATGTCTCATAAATTAATAAAAATATATATTTTTATAGATCATGTGCTTCAACCGATGCCTGTCTGAACTAAATAAACACGAATAAACCGCACGAAACAACTCAGAACACATGAAAAACATCAACACAGAACATATACACGCAAGAACGCATGCATATTAATTATTTAATTAAATGATTAATCTTTCTACCTTTGAGCTGGTGTGTTTGCACGAAACTGTTGATGAAGACGAGACTCCACTTCCGCTTTCAGCTTCTCGCTTAAAAGCCCTCTGCCGAGAGAATATTATCAAAAAATAATTATAATAATTATAATAATACAATCTTTAACATATTATAATGAAATATATATAATATTTAAATATTTAATACGCATTTAAATAATAGAAAAGTAACCGATATCGCGCTATTAGCTTTTAATTGTCAAGATACGTCTCCATTAACATTGACGTTTATATTTTTATTACAATAACACTGTCCAATAACGTAGTAAATTAACGGTTGAATAAAAATAAATAAATGTGCCTCTTGGCGCCACGATGTCAGGTGACGCTGCGACGTCGGATCAGCGTCAATTTGACGTAAACGAACGCAGTGAGGAAACAGTAGCGGCGCGACGCAGGTTAACAAATGACACATACTTCACTTTATTTTGATTAATTCTTGTATATATACCGATATATATATTGCTCGTGAAACGCTAATGAAGTGTGGAAGGATGTTAATACTCGTGTTCTTCCTCTGTTACGAGTGTTGCTTTTATAAATCCAAATTGTCAATGCCATTGTTTATTGTGTTTTTAATTAAAACGTCAAAGTTAAAAAGAAAGTAATATAAAGCAATGCTGTGATTGTTTTGTGTGTGTACTGCTTTTCTATAACCTGTCATACAGAGCTTTTTATTGAAACCGTGACGCTTTTGCAAAAGAGCATAAGTGTTGTTTAATGCAAAGATGTTTGTAAATACGTATTTATATATTTTTATTTATTTATATATATATTGTATTAAAATAATATTATTGTATATAGTTATATAAAATGTATATGTATTTTTTTTTATAATTTTATATTCAGTCAACAGAACGTTATGGCATGTTCTTGTGTTTGTTATGATCTGAACAGACTGTGAATGGCAGCATCTTCGTCCTCGTCCTCGGCTGGAGGAGTCAGCAGCAGCTCGGTGATCGGATCCGGCTTCAGTGCTTCCGAGCTCATCCCGCCCAGAAAAGTGCTGTACACATATCCCAAAGGAGCCGGAGAGATGATGGAGGGTGTGTGCACTGTATCCCTCTTTCTTTAGCATTTCTGAATTCCATGTTTGTCCTTCAGTAGCTCAGAAATGGCACAGACTGTCTGCCACAAAACCCTGTTATATAATGAGCTCAGCAGAGACTGAAACAGAAGAAGCAGTTCGACTCTGTGTCCTTCAGTCTGTTTTTTACTCACAATCTACTGCATGCATACATTTGCCTTTTTTCCCCCACAGATGGATCTGATCGATTTTTATGCGAGTCTGTCTTCAGCTATCAAGTTGCATCCACATTGAAGCAGGTTAAACATGGTGAGTTAAAAAAAACACTTGGTTTACTTAAAGGAATAGTTCATCTGAAAATGCATGTTGAATGAACATGTGCTCACGCTCAGTTCATCCAAGATCAGGATGAGTTTGTTTCTTCATGCAGTGAATGGGTGCCGTCAGAATGAGAGTCTGATAAAAACATCACAATAATCCACAGCACTCCAGTCCATCAGTGAACATCTGGAGAAGACAAAAGATGAAACACATCCAGCATTAAGATGATTTTAACTCAATTAATCCATAATAACACTTCCTCCAGTGAACAAGTGCATCTGCTGTTGTCTCTCACATATTAGTTTAGATCTGTTTAAACGCTGCTTGATCTGTGCAGATTTCTCTCCTGATTCAGACCAGAACACTTGTTCACTGGAGGAAGTGTTATTATGGATTATTTGAGTTAAAAATGTCTTAATGCTGGATTTGTTTCACCTTTTTTAGCTGTTTCAACTCTCATTCTGACGGCACCCATTCACTGCAGAGCATCCATTGATGAGACACTGATGCAATGCTGCATTTCTACAAACCTGTTGAAGAAACAAACTCATCCTGATCTGGGAGGAACGGAGGATGTTCATTATAGTTCAGAATTCGGGTGGACTGTCCCTTTAAATCTCTGTGAACATTAGAGTTTGAATGAGAATTTGAGCTTCACTGATGGTTGATCTGGATTGTCTCTGATCTCAGATCAGCAGGTGTCACGGATGGAGCGTCTGGCCGGACTGGTGGAGCAGCTGGAGGCGGATGAATGGAAATATAAACCAATCGAGCAGCTCCTGGGATTCACGACCTCATGACTGCATTCAGCACAGACAGATCAGTTTCTGTGCCCGTAAACATATTCATAAGCCTGTTTTTGTCACATGTAGGTGTATGATGTTTTGCACTGATTTATAATCGCCAACATTATGTTTTGTGATCATGTGTCTAAATATGCCTTGTGTTTTTGGTTTAAAGGTTTTAGGAATACTTTAACCCCATGTTTTCACAGTCTTGATATTACATGTATGAACTCTGAATACATGTACAATAAAGCCTTTTTAAGCACAATTCATAATGTATGACTTTATTTAAATGATGATCAAAGTGTGCATTTAAATATTTACATAAAGTTTAAAGATTTGAATGAAATCATCATCAATTTTATTTACTTTCTTAATGTGCTCAAAAAAAATAAGATTTAGGCTATGTATTTGAATTGCATAAATTTGCATAGTGGATTATACAGTTTTAACATTAAGAAATTAATTAACTTAATGTTATGCATGATTTGTCAGTCATAAGTGAATGAAACAGGTCAGATTCTCCATTCAAAAAATCTTGGTGTAGTTTAATAATAACTGTTTGCATCTATTTAAAAAAAAGCAAAATATATTTATTCAAATTGTTCAGAATCCGCATAAATCTGTTGCAAAAACAATTAGTTATTCAGTTAAAAAGTATAAATGGGGCGGTACAACAAAAACTGTTGTGTGTGTGTGTGTGTGTGTAATAAAATATATTTTATATAATTTAGTATTTTTTGTGTGTGTTTGTGTATATATATATATATATATACAGTACTGACCAAAAGTTTAGAAACATTACTATTTTTAATGTTTTTGAAAGAAGTTTCTTCTGCTCATCAAGCCTGCATTTATTTGATCAAAAATACAGAAAAACAGTAATATTGTGAAATATTATTACAACTTAAAATAATAGTTTTCTATTTGAATATAATTTATTCCTGTGATGCAAAGCTGAATTTTCAGCATCATTCCTCCAGCCTTCAGTGTCACATGTAACATCAGTCGATCACATGATCATCTAGAAATCATTCTAATATTCTGATTTATTATGAGTGTTGGAAACAGTTCTGCTGTCTCATATATTTGATCAATAAAAGGTTAAAAAGAACTGCATTTATTCAAAATAAAAAAAATAATTCTAATAATATATATTCCAATAATATATTTTCTTTACTATCACTTTTTATCAATTTAATACATCCTTGCTGAATAAAAGTATTGATTTTATTTTTTTTAAAAAGAAAGAAAAAAAATTACTGACCCCAAATTACTGACCAGTAGTGTATATTGTTATTACAAAATATTTATATTTTAAAAACATAGCTTCTTTTTTTTTCTTTTTTTAAACTTTTTATTCATCAAAGTATCCTAAAAAAGTATCACATGTTCTGAACAAACATGAAGCAGCAGAACTGTTTCCAACTTTGATAATGAATCATCATATTAGAATGATTTCTAAAGGATCATGTGATAATGATCCTAAAAATTCAGCTTTGCATCACAGAAATAAATGATAATTTAAAGTATAATAAATTTAAAAACAATTATTTTAAATTGTAATAATATAGCACAATATTACTGTTTTTTCTGTATTTTTGATCAAATAAATGCAGGCTTGATGAGCAGAAGAAACTTCTTTCAAAAACATTAAAAATATTAATGTTTCTAAACTTTTGGTCAGTACTGTATATAATTCTTTTTTTTGCATGAATGTTCCTTGTCTTTTTTAGAACATTTCAACAGTTATAAAAAAAAAAAAAAAAATTAATAAATAATTTTCATTTTCTGTTGGTGTCTAATTTTTCATGTTAAAATCTCACACAAAGTTCAAACCATGTGTTTGTCAATGCATTTTGTTATTGAAAGCGTAAGGCTTTTGCAAAGAGCAGAAGTGTGTCAAATTAAAATCTTTACCTGTACAAAAATGTTTTTCAGTGACTTCAGTCAGTCTGTTTTCATTAGATTCGTCTGCAATTATTATTTAGTCAACTGAGCATGTGTAAAAACTCTGCTTGGCTAAAACAATGGCTGAGGGTGTGTAGGAGTCGTGCTGCACACGGTCCAGTAGGAACACAGAGCGGGGGACTGACAGAAGAATGTAAATAAGAGCCTAAAGTCTTTGTCCTTGAGCTGAAGCAAGCACAGTGCTCAGTCAAAGCTCTCACCTACAATGAGCTTACTGCTTTAATGCTGAAATAATAAGAATAAAAGTTAAAGTTCATGTTAAACTTGAGCGGGAAAGAGAAAGCAATGCAATGTGAGTCTTGTGTAAACGTTGCTCTGAGTGCCTTTAGATGCTTGATGAGCCTTGAACATCAGCAGATGTTTATCAGACTGTATCAAAGCAGACCGCAGAGATGTTTCTGAATGAAAGTACTGTACGTTCTGTTCTGTTCTCGCTGAGATGTTGATTGTCTATATTAAACAAAAGGGCGTTTCTAACGCTATAGCTATAGACCTCTGGGTCCTAATGCCGGAAACACAAGGGTGAAGCTCATGAGAAATATATTAGACAGATTTTTTAAGTTCTTATTATTCACAATCTAGTGATTCTTGTTAGATTTTCATTACTGTTATTGTTATGTTTTTTTTAGTCACAAATTAAATGTATATACACACACACACACACATACAATTTATTATTTAAGCACATTTTAAATTATATGTCATTATTATATTACAATGAAGGAAAATACATATTTTTGTATTACAGTAATTGGGGTTTAAAAGAAAATCTTTGTGGTCCTTTGAATATACTGCATTTAATGCAAAATAATATTTTTTTATTTTTGGTGTGAAATATGAGCTGAACATATTTTTTACAGTTTCTTGCATATGCATATATTAAGATTTGCATATTGCACAAATTGCTCTTTCATGGTTTCAGATGTACAAAACAAGTTCTGTTGTTGTTTTCATGCATGCCAACATTTGGGTGATTTGCCTTATGATCATAAAATATATGACATATGATAGTGTGAAATGTAAATGAACTAGGACTGTATGTTTTGTTCCTGGAAGGGGGACCCGTGTCATTGTTTTTGTCTGTGGTTCCTCCTATATTCGGCGAGAACTGTTTGTCCTCCTCTGCTGAAGTACATCTGTGAAGTTTGGCTTCCCTCCAACAAACCTCTGTTGCATTATATGTGTAGGATTGTGTGCATGAACTTAAATAAAAGCACACTTGTGAATCTTCACTCAGTCTCAAGGAGAGAGTGCTTGAAATTTTAAAACTGTATTTGCTTTGGTTGCTCAATTCTTTGTCCTGAAGAAATGGTTTATTATTAAACACAGTTAAAGTGGTCAAAGGCTTTCATTCAAATGGACAAACAGGATTAAGTTTTAACCCGGAAACCTTCCAGCAATTATTGCAGTATTTCCTAGAAGTTGTAAGGATCATTATACAACTGTAAATAAGTTTTACTCAACATGTTTTTGATCCAAAACAATCTGTTTTAGTCACCCTCCAGTTCACCCTCTTTCAGGATTAAACTTGCAACCTAGTTATAAGTAAATACACACACTTAAACTCAGAATTGTGAGGCATTAAGTCAGAATTGTGCGATATAAAGTCAAAATTGTGCGAAATAAAGTCATAATTGTGCAATATAAAGTCAGAATTGTGCGATATAAAGTCAGAATTGTGCGATATAAAGTCAGAAATGTGAGGCATAAAGTTAGAATTGTGTGATATAAAGTCAGAATTGTGAGGCATAAAGTCAGAATTGTGCGATATAAAGTCAGAATTGTGAGGCATAAAGTCAGAATTGTGCGATATAAAGTCAGAATTGTGCGATATAAAGTCAGAATTGTGCGATATAAAGTCAGAATTGTGCGATATAAAGTCAGAATTGTGAGGCATAAAGTAAGAATTGTGCCACATAAAGTCAGAATATTGCGATATAAAGTCAGAATTGTGAGGCATAAAGTCAGAATTGTGTGATATAAAGTCATAATTGTGCGCTATAAAGTCAGAATTGTGAGGCATAAAGTCAGAATTGTGCCACATAAAGTCAGAATATTGCGATATAAAGTCAGAATTGTGAGGCATAAAGTCAGAATTGTGTGATATAAAGTCATAATTGTGCGCTATAAAGTCACAATTGTGAGGCATAAAGTCAGAATTGTGAGGCATAAAGTCAAAATTGTGTGATATAAAGTCAGAATTGTGAGGCTTAAAGTCAGAATTGTGAGGCATAAAGTCAAAATTGTGTGATATAAAGTCAGAATTGTGCGCTATAAAGTCAGAATTGTGCGCTATAAAGTCAGAATTGTGAGGCATAAAGTCAGAATTGTGTGATATAAAGTCAGAGTTGTGCGCTATAAAGTCAGAATTGTGAGGCATAAAGTCAGAATTGTGCGACATAAAGTCAGAATATTGCGATATAAAGTCAGAATTGTGCGATATAAAGTCAGAATTGTGTGGCATAAAGTCAGAATTGTGAGGCATAAAGTCAGAATTGTGCGATATAAAGTCAGAATTGTGCGACATAAAGTCAGAATATTGCGATATAAAGTCAGAATTGTGCGATATAAAGTCAGAATTGTGCGACATAAAGTCAGAATTGTGCGATATAAAGTCAGAATTGTGCGACATAAAGTCAGAATATTGCGATATAAAGTCAGAATTGTGCGATATAAAGTCAGAATTGTGTGGCATAAAGTCAGAATTGTGAGGCATAAAGTCAGAATTGTGCGATATAAAGTCAGAATTGTGTGATATAAAGTCAGAATTGTGAGGCATTAAGTCAGAATTGTGTGATATAAAGTCAGAATTGTGTGATATAAAGTCAGAATTGTGAGGCATTAAGTCAGAATTGTGTGATATAAAGTAAGAATTGTGTGATATAAAGTCAGAATTGTGCGATATAAAGTCAGAATTGTGAGGCATGAAGTCAGAATTGTACGATATAAAGTCAGAATTGTGAGGCATAAAGTCAGAATTGTGAGGCATAAAGTCAGAATTGTGCGATATAAAGTCAGAATTGTGAGGCATAAAGTCAGAATTGTGCGATATAAAGTCAGAAATGTGTGATATAAAGTCAGAATTGTGAGGCATTAAGTCAGAATTGTGTGATATAAAGTCAGAATTGTGTGATATAAAGTCAGAATTGTGTGATATAAAGTCAGAATTGTGCGATATAAAGTCAGAATTGTGAGGCATAAAGTGAGAATTGTGTGATATAAAGTCATAATTGTGCGCTATAAAGTCAGAATTGTGAGGCATAAAGTCAGAATTGTGCCACATAAAGTCAGAATTGTGTGATATAAAGTCAGAATTGTGTGATATAAAGTCAGAATTGTGCGATATAAAGTCAGAATTGTGAGGCATAAAGTCAGAATTGTGAGACATAAAGTCAGAATTGTGTGATATAAAGTCAGAATTGTGAAGCATAAAGTCAGAATATTGCGATATAAAGTCAGAATTGTGAGGCATAAAGTCAGAATTGTGTGATATAAAGTCAGAATTGTGAGGCATAAAGTCAGAATATTGCGATATGAAGTCAGAATTGTGAGGCATAAAGTCAGAATTGTGAGGCATAAAGTCAGAATTGTGTGATATAAAGTCAGAATTGTGAGGCATAAAGTCAGAATATTGCGATATAAAGTCAGAATTGTGAGGCATAAAGTCAGAATTGTGTGATATAAAGTGATAATTGTGCGCTATAAAGTCAGAATTGTGAGGCATAAAGTCAGAATATTGCGATATAAAGTCAGAATTGTGAGGCATAAAGTCAGAATTGTGAGGCATAAAGTCAGAATTGTGTGATATAAAGTCATAATTGTGCGCTATAAAGTCAGAATTGTGCGCTATAAAGTCAGAATTGTGAGGCATAAAGTCAGAATTGTGTGATATAAAGTCAGAATTGTGCGCTATAAAGTCAGAATTGTGAGGCATAAAGTCAGAATTGTGCGACATAAAGTCAGAATATTGCGATATAATGTCAGAATTGTGCGATATAAAGTCAGAATTGTGAGGCATAAAGTCAGAATTGTGAGGCATAAAGTCAGAATTGTGTGATATAAAGTCAGAATTGTGTGATATAAAGTCAGAATTGTGAGGCATTAAGTCAGAATTGTGTGATATAAAGTCAGAATTGTGTGATATAAAGTCAGAATTGTGTGATATAAAGTCAGAATTGTGAGGCATAAAGTAAGAATTGTGCCACATAAAGTCAGAATATTGCGATATAAAGTCAGAATTGTGAGGCATAAAGTCAGAATTGTGTAATATAAAGTCATAATTGTGCGCTATAAAGTCAGAATTGTGAGGCATAAAGTCAGAATTGTGCCACATAAAGTCAGAATATTGCGATATAAAGTCAGAATTGTGAGGCATAAAGTCAGAATTGTGTGATATAAAGTCATAATTGTGCGCTATAAAGTCACAATTGTGAGGCATAAAGTCAGAATTGTGAGGCATAAAGTCAAAATTGTGTGATATAAAGTCAGAATTGTGAGGCTTAAAGTCAGAATTTTGAGGCATAAAGTCAAAATTGTGTGATATAAAGTCAGAATTGTGCGCTATAAAGTCAGAATTGTGCGCTATAAAGTCAGAATTGTGAGGCATAAAGTCAGAATTGTGTGATATAAAGTCAGAGTTGTGCGCTATAAAGTCAGAATTGTGAGGCATAAAGTCAGAATTGTGCGACATAAAGTCAGAATATTGCGATATAAAGTCAGAATTGTGCGATATAAAGTCAGAATTGTGTGGCATAAAGTCAGAATTGTGAGGCATAAAGTCAGAATTGTGCGATATAAAGTCAGAATTGTGTGATATAAAGTCAGAATTGTGAGGCATTAAGTCAGAATTGTGTGATATAAAGTCAGAATTGTGTGATATAAAGTCAGAATTGTGAGGCATTAAGTCAGAATTGTGTGATATAAAGTAAGAATTGTGTGATATAAAGTCAGAATTGTGCGATATAAAGTCAGAATTGTGAGGCATGAAGTCAGAATTGTACGATATAAAGTCAGAATTGTGAGGCATAAAGTCAGAATTGTGAGGCATAAAGTCAGAATTGTGCGATATAAAGTCAGAATTGTGAGGCATAAAGTCAGAATTGTGAGGCATAAAGTCAGAATTGTGCGATATAAAGTCAGAAATGTCTGATATAAAGTCAGAATTGTGAGGCATTAAGTCAGAATTGTGTGATATAAAGTCAGAATTGTGTGATATAAAGTCAGAATTGTGTGATATAAAGTCAGAATTGTGCGATATAAAGTCAGAATTGTGAGGCATAAAGTGAGAATTGTGTGATATAAAGTCATAATTGTGTGCTATAAAGTCAGAATTGTGAGGCATAAAGTCAGAATTGTGCCACATAAAGTCAGAATTGTGTGATATAAAGTCAGAATTGTGTGATATAAAGTCAGAATTGTGCGATATAAAGTCAGAATTGTGAGGCATAAAGTCAGAATTGTGAGACATAAAGTCAGAATTGTGTGATATAAAGTCAGAATTGTGAAGCATAAAGTCAGAATATTGCGATATAAAGTCAGAATTGTGAGGCATAAAGTCAGAATTGTGTGATATAAAGTCAGAATTGTGAGGCATAAAGTCAGAATATTGCGATATGAAGTCAGAATTGTGAGGCATAAAGTCAGAATTGTGAGGCATAAAGTCAGAATTGTGTGATATAAAGTCAGAATTGTGAGGCATAAAGTCAGAATATTGCGATATAAAGTCAGAATTGTGAGGCATAAAGTCAGAATTGTGTGATATAAAGTGATAATTGTGCGCTATAAAGTCAGAATTGTGAGGCATAAAGTCAGAATTGTGCCACATAAAGTCAGAATATTGCGATATAAAGTCAGAATTGTGAGGCATAAAGTCAGAATTGTGAGGCATAAAGTCAGAATTGTGTGATATAAAGTCATAATTGTGCGCTATAAAGTCAGAATTGTGCGCTATAAAGTCAGAATTGTGAGGCATAAAGTCAGAATTGTGTGATATAAAGTCAGAATTGTGCGCTATAAAGTCAGAATTGTGAGGCATAAAGTCAGAATTGTGCGACATAAAGTCAGAATATTGCGATATAATGTCAGAATTGTGCGATATAAAGTCAGAATTGTGAGGCATAAAGTCAGAATTGTGAGGCATAAAGTCAGAATTGTGTGATATAAAGTCAGAATTGTGTGATATAAAGTCAGAATTGTGTGATATAAAGTCAGAATTGTGAGGCATTAAGTCAGAATTGTGTGATATAAAGTCAGAATTGTGTGATATAAAGTCAGAATTGTGTGATATAAAGTCAGAATTGTGCGATATAAAGTCAGAATTGTGAGGCATGAAGTCAGAATTGTGCGATATAAATTCAGAATTGTGAGGCATTAAGTCAGAATTGTGAGCCATAAAGTTAGAATTGTGTGATATAAAGTCAGAATTGTGCGATATAAAGTCAGAATTGTGAGTCATAAAGTCAGAATTGTGCGATATAAAGTCAGAATATTGCGATATAAAGTCTGAATTGTGCGATATAAAGTCAGAATTGTGCGATATAAAGTCAGAATTGTGAGGCATAAAGTCAGAATTGTGCAATTTAAAGTCAGAATTGTGAAGCATAAAGTCAGAATTGTGCAATATAAAGTCAGAATTGTGAGGCATAAAGTCAGAATTGTGCGAAATAAAGTCAGAATTGTGAGGCATAAAGTCAGAATTGTGCGATATAAAGTCAGAATTGTGCGAAATAAAGTCAGAATTGTGAGGCATAAACTCAACATTGTGCAATATAAAGTCAGAATTGTGAGGCATAAAGTCAGAATTGTGCAATATAAAGTCAGAATTGTGAGGCATAAAGTCAGAATTGTGCGATATAAAGTCAGAATTGTGAGGCATAAAGTCAGAATTGTGAGGCATGAAGTCAGAATTGTGCGATATAAAGTCAGAATTGTGCAATATAAAGTCAGAATTGTGAGGCATAAACTCAGAATTGTGCAATATAAAGTCAGAATTGTGAGGCATAAAGTCAGAATTGTGCAATATAAAGTCAGAATTGCGAGGCATAAAGTCAGAATTGTGCGATATAAAGTCAGAATTGTGAGGCATAAAGTCAGAATTGTGTGATATAAAGTCAGAATTGTGCGATAAAAAGTTAGAATTGTGAGGAATAAACTCAGAATTGTGTGATATAAAGTCAGAATTTTGAGGCATAAAGTTAGAATTGTGTGATATAAAGTCAGAATTGTGCGATATAAAGTCAAAATTGTGAGGCATAAAGTCAGAATTGTGCAATATAAAGTCAGAATTGTGAGGCATAAAGTCAGTATTGTGCAATATAAAGTCAGAATTGTGCGATATAAAGTCAGAATTGTGAGACATAAAGTCAGAATTGTGCAATATAAAGTCAGAATTGTGAGGCATAAAGTCTGAAATGTGCAATATAAAGTCAGAATTGTGAGGCATAAAGTCAGAATTGTGCGATATAAAGTCAGAATTGTGCGATATAAAGTCAGAATTGTGAGGCATAAACTCAGAATTGTGCAATATAAAGTCAGAATTGTGAGGCATAAAGTCAGAATTGTGCGATATAAAGTCAGAATTGTGAGGCATAAAGTCAGAATTGTGAGGCATGAAGTCAGAATTGTGCGATATAAAGTCAGAATTGTGAGGCATAAACTCAGAATTGTGCAATATAAAGTCAGAATTGTGAGGCATAAAGTCAGAATTGTGCAATATAAAGTCAGAATTGTGAGGCATAAAGTCAGAATTGTGCGATATAAAGTCAGAATTGTGAGGCATAAAGTCAGAATTGTGCGATAAAAAGTTAGAATTGTGAGGCATAAAGTCAGAATTGTGCAAAATAAAGTCAGAATTGTGAGGCAAAAAGTCAGAATTGTGCGATATAAAGTCAGAATTGTGCGATATAAAGTCAGAATTGTGAGGCATAAAGTCAGAATTGTGCAATATAAAGTCAGAATTGTGAGGCATAAAGTCTGAATTGTGCAATATAAAGTCAGAATTGTGAGGCATAAAGTCAGAATTGTGCGATATAAAGTCAGAATTGTGAGGCATAAAGTCAGAATTGTTCGATATAAAGTCAGAATTGTGTGATATAAAGTCAGAATTGTGAGGCATTAAGTCAGAATTGTGTGATATAAAGTCAGAATTGTGTGATATAAAGTCAGAATTTTGAGGCATAAAGTTAGAATTGTGTGATATAAAGTCAGAATTGTGCGATATAAAGTCAGAATTGTGCGATATAAAGTCAGAATTGTGCGCTATAAAGTCAGAATTGTGCGCTATAAAGTCAGAATTGTGAGGCATAAAGTCAGAATTGTGTGATATAAAGTCAGAATTGTGTGCTATAAAGTCAGAATTGTGAGGCATAAAGTCAGAATTGTGCGACATAAAGTCAGAATATTGCGATATAAAGTCAGAATTGTGCGATATAAAGTCAGAATTGTGAGGCATAAAGTCAGAATTGTGAGGCATAAAGTCAGAATTGTGCGATATAAAGTCAGAATTGTGTGATATAAAGTCAGAATTGTGTGATATAAAGTCAGAATTGTGAGGCATTAAGTCAGAATTGTGTGATATAAAGTCAGAATTGTGTGATATAAAGTCAGAATTGTGCGATATAAAGTCAGAATTGTGAGGCATGAAGTCAGAATTGTGCGATATAAAGTCAGAATTGTGAGGCATTAAGTCAGAATTGTGAGCCATAAAGTTAGAATTGTGTGATATAAAGTCAGAATTGTGCGATATAAAGTCAGAATTGTGAGTCATAAAGTCAGAATGGTGCGATATAAAGTCAGAATATTGCGATATAAAGTCTGAATTGTGCGATATAAAGTCAGAATTGTGCGATATAAAGTCAGAATTGTGAGGCATAAAGTCAGAATTGTGCAATATAAAGTCAGAATTGTGAGGCATAAAGTCAGAATTGTGCGATATAAAGTCAGAATTGTGAGACATAAAGTCAGAATTGTGCGATATAAAGTCAGAATTGTGAGGCATAAAGTCAGAATTGTGAGGCATGAAGTCAGAATTGTGCGATATAAAGTCAGAATTGTGCAATATAAAGTCAGAATTGTGAGGCATAAACTCAGAATAGTGCAATATAAAGTCAGAATTGTGAGGCATAAAGTCAGAATTGTGCGACATAAAGTCAGAATATTGCGATATAAAGTCAGAATTGTGAGGCATAAAGTCAGATTTGTGAGGCATAAAGTCAGAATTGTGCGATATAAAGTCAGAATTGTGTGATATAAAGTCAGAATTGTGAGGCATTAAGTCAGAATTGTGTGATATAAAGTCAGAATTGTGTGATATAAAGTCAGAATTGTGTGATATAAAGTCAGAATTGTGCGATATAAAGTCAGAATTGTGAGGCATAAACTCAGAATTGTGTGATATAAAGTCAGAATTGTGCGATATAAAGTCAGAATTGTGAGTCATAAAGTCAGAATGGTGCGATATAAAGTCAGAATATTGTGATATAAAGTCTGAATTGTGCGATATAAAGTCAGAATTATGCGATATAAAGTCAGAATTGTGAGGCATAAAGTCAGAATTGTGCAATTTAAAGTCAGAATTGTGAGGCATAAAGTCAGAATTGTGCAATATAAAGTCAGAATTGTGAGGCATAAAGTCAGAATTGTGCGATATAAAGTCAGAATTGTGAGGCATAAAGTCAGAATTGTGCGATATAAAGTCAGAATTGTGAGGCATAAAGTCAGAATTGTGAGGCATGAAGTCAGAATTTAGCGATATAAAGTCAGAATTGTGCAATATAAAGTCAGAATTGTGAGGCATAAACTCAGAATTGTGCAATATAAAGTCAGAATTGTGAGGCATAAAGTCAGAATATTGCGATATAAAGTCAGAATTGTGCGATATAAAGTCAGAATTGTGAGGCATAAAGTCAGAATTGTGAGGCATAAAGTCAGAATTGTGCGATATAAAGTCAGAATTGTGTGATATAAAGTCAGAATTGTGAGGCATTAAGTCAGAATTGTGTGTTATAAAGTCAGAATTGTGTGATATAAAGTCAGAATTGTGTGATATAAAGTCAGAATTGTGAGGCATTAAGTCAGAATTGTGTGATATAAAGTCAGAATTGTGAGGCATTAAGTCAGAATTGTGTGATATAAAGTCAGAATTGTGAGGCATTAAGTCAGAATTGTGTGATATAAAGTCAGAATTGTGTGATATAAAGTCAGAATTGTGTGATATAAAGTCAGAATTGTGCGATATAAAGTCAGAACTGTGAGGCATGAAGTCAGAATTGTGCGATATAAAGTCAGAATTGTGAGGCTTTAAGTCAGAATTGTGAGCCATAAAGTTAGAATTGTGTGATATAAAGTCAGAATTGTGCGATATAAAGTCAGAATTGTGAGGCATAAAGTCAGAATTGTGAGGCATGAAGTCAGAATTGTGCGATATAAAGTCAGAATTGTGCAATATAAAGTCAGAATTGTGAGGCATAAACTCAGAATTGTGCAATATAAAGTCAGAATTGTGAGGCATAAAGTCAGAATTGTGCGATATAAAGTCAGAATTGTGAGGCATAAAGTCAGAATTGTGCGATATAAAGTCAGAATTGTGAGGCATAAAGTCAGAATTGTGAGGCATGAAGTCAGAATTGTGCGATATAAAGTCAGAATTGTGCAATATAAAGTCAGAATTGTGAGGCATAAAGTCAGAATTGTGCAATATAAAGTCAGAATTGTGAGGCATAAAGTCAGAATTGTGCGATATAAAGTCAGAATTGTGAGGCATAAAGTCAGAATTGTGCGATATAAAGTCAGAATTGTGCGATAAAAAGTTAGAATTGTGAGGCATAAACTCAGAATTGTGTGATATAAAGTCAGAATTTTGAGGCATAAAGTTAGATGTGTGTGATATAAAGTCAGAATTGTGCGATATAAAGTCAGAATTGTGAGGCATAAAGTCAGAATTGTGCAATGTAAAGTCAGAATTGTGAGGCATAAAGTCAGTATTGTGCGACATAAAGTCAGAATATTGCGATATAAAGTCAGAATTGTGCGATATAAAGTCGTGCAATATAAGAATTGTGCAATATAAAGTCAGAATTGTGAGGCATAAAGTCTGAATTGTGCAATATAAAGTCAGAATTGTGAGGCATAAAGTCAGAATTGTGCGATATAAAGTCAGAATTGTGAGGCATAAAGTCAGAATTGTGCGATATAAAGTCAGAATTGTGTGATATAAAGTCAGAATTGTGAGGCATTAAGTCAGAATTGTGTGATATAAAGTCAGAATTTTGTGATATAAAGTCAGAATTTTGAGGCATAAAGTTAGAATTGTGTGATATAAAGTCAGAATTGTGCGATATAAAGTCAGAATTGTGCGATATAAAGTCAGAATTGTGAGGCAAAAAGTCAGAATTGTGTGATATAAAGTAAGAATTGTGCGATATAAAGTCAGAATTGTGTGATATAAAGTCGGAATTGTGTGATATAAAGTCAGAATATTGTGATATAAAGTCAGAATTGTGTGATATAAAGTCAGAATTGTGCAATATAAAGTCAGAATTGTGAGGCATAAAGTCAGAATTGTGCGATATAAAGTCAGAATTGTGAGGCATAAAGTCAGAATTGTGCGATATAAAGTCAGAATTGTGAGGCATAAAGTCAGAATTGTGAGGCATGAAGTCAGAATTGTGTGATATAAAGTCAGAATTGTGCGATATAAAGTCCGAATTGTGAGGCATAAACTCAGAATTGTGCAATATAAAGTCAGAATTGTGAGGCATAAAGTCAGAATTGTGCAATATAAAGTCAGAATTGTGTGGCATAAAGTCAGAATTGTGCGATATAAAGTCAGAATTGTGAGGCATAAAGTCAGAATTGTGAGGCATGAAGTCAGAATTGTGCGATATAAAGTCAGAATTGTGAGACATAAACTCAGAATTGTGCAATATAAAGTCAGAATTGTGAGGCATAAAGTCAGAATTGTGCAATATAAAGTCAGAATTGTGAGGCAAAAAGTCAGAATTGTGCGATATAAAGTCAGAATTGTGCAATATAAAGTCAGAATTGTGAGGCATAAAGTCAGAATTGTGCAATATAAAGTCAGAATTGTGAGGCATAAAGTCTGAATTGTGCAATATAAAGTCAGAATTGTGGGGCATAAAGTCAGAATTGTGCGATATAAAGTCAGAATTGTGAGGCATAAAGTCAGAATTGTGCGATATGAAGTCAGAATTGTGTGATATAAAGTCAGAATTGTGAGGCATTAAGTCAGAATTGTGTGATATAAAGTCAGAATTTTGTGATATAAAGTCAGAATTGTGAGGCATAAAGTTAGAATTGTGTGATATAAAGTCAGAATTGTGCGATATAAAGTCAGAATTGTGCGATATAAAGTCAGAATTGTGAGGCAAAAAGTCAGAATTGTGTGATATAAAGTAAGAATTGTGCGATATAAAGTCAGAATTGTGTGATATAAAGTCGGAATTGTGTGATATAAAGTCAGAATATTGCGATATAAAGTCAGAATATTGCGATATAAAGTCAGAATTGTGCGATATAAAGTCAGAATTGTGAGGCATAAAGTCAGAATTGTGCGATATAAAGTCAGAATTGTGAGGCATAAAGTCAGAATTGTGCGATATAAAGTCAGAATTGTGAGGCATAAAGTCAGAATTGTGAGGCATGAAGTCAGAATTGTGCGATATAAAGTCAGAATTGTGCGATATAAAGTCAGAATTGTGAGGCATGAAGTCAGAATTGTACGATATAAAGTCAGAATTGTGCGATATAAAGTTAGAATTGTGAGGCATAAACTCAGAATTGTGTGATAAAAAGTCAGAATTTTGAGGCATAAAGTTAGAATTGTGTGATATAAAGTGAGAATTGTGAGGCATTAAGTCAGAATTGTGTGATATAAAGTCAGAATTGTGTGATATAAAGTCAGAATTGTGTGATATAAAGTCAGAATTGTGCGATATAAAGTCAGAATTGTGAGGCATGAAGTCAGAATTGTGCGATATAAAGTCAGAATTGTGAGGCATAAAGTCAGAATTGTGAGGCATAAAGTCAGAATTGTGCGATATAAAGTCAGAATTGTGTGATATAAAGTCAGAATTGTGAGGAATTAAGTCAGAATTGTGTGATATAAAGTCAGAATTGTGTGATATAAAGTCAGAATTGTGTGATATAAAGTCAGACATAAAGTCATAATTGTGCGATATAAAGTCAGAATTGTGCGCTATAAAGTCAGAATTCTGAGGCATAAAGTGAGAATTGTGCGACATAAATTCAGAATATTGCGATATAAAGTCAGAATTGTGCGATATAAAGTCAGAATTGTGAGGCATAAAGTCAGAATTGTGCGATATAAAATCAGAATTGTGCGATATAAAGTCAGAATTGTGCGATATAAAGTCAGAATTTTGAGGCATAAAGTCAGAATTGCGTGATATAAAGTCAGAATTGTGCGATATAAAGTCAGAATTGTAAGGCATGAAGTCAGAATTGTGCGATATAAAGTCAGAATTGTGTGATATAAAGTCAGAATTGTGAGGCATAAAGTTAGAATTGTGCAATATAAAGTCAGAATTGTGAGGCAAAAAGTCAGAATTGTGCGATATAAAGTCAGAATTGTGCGATATAAAGTCAGAATTGTGAGGCATAAAGTCAGAATTGTGCAATATAAAGTCAGAATTGTGAGGCATAAAGTCTGAATTGTGCAATATAAAGTCAGAATTGTGAGGCATAAAGTCAGAATTGTGCGATATAAAATTAGAAATGTGAGGCATAAAGTCAGAATTGTGCGATATAAAGTCAGAATTGTGTGATATAAAGTCAGAATTGTGAGGCATTAAGTCAGAATTGTGTGATATAAAGTCAGAATTTTGTGATATAAAGTCAGAATTTTGAGGCATAAAGTTAGAATTGTGTGATATAAAGTCAGAATTGTGCGATATAAAGTCAGAATTGTGCGATATAAAGTCAGAATTGTGAGGCAAAAAGTCAGAATTGTGTGATATAAAGTAAGAATTGTGCGATATAAAGTCAGAATTGTGTGATATAAAGTCAGAATTGTGTGATATAAAGTCAGAATATTGCGATATAAAGTCAGAATTGTGTGATATAAAGTCAGAATTGTGCGATATAAAGTCAGAATTGTGAGGCATAAAGTCAGAATTGTGCGATATAAAGTCAGAATTGTGAGGCATAAAGTCAGAATTGTGCGATATAAAGTCAGAATTGTGAGGCATAAAGTCAGAATTGTGAGGCATGAAGTCAGAATTGTGCGATATAAAGTCAGAATTGTGCGATATAAAGTCAGAATTGTGAGGCATTAACTCAGAATTGTGCAATATAAAGTCAGAATTGTGAGGCATAAAGTCAGAATTGTGCAATATAAAGTCAGAATTGTGAGGCATAAAGTCAGAATTGTGCAATATAAAGTCAGAATTGTGAGGCATAAAGTCAGAATTGTGCGATATAAAGTCAGAATTGTGCGATATAAAGTTAGAATTGTGAGGCATAAACTCAGAATTGTGTGATAAAAAGTCAGAATTTTGAGGCATAAAGTTAGAATTGTGTGATATAAAGTCAGAATTGTGCGATATAAAGTCAGAATTGTGAGGCATAAAGTCAGAATTGTGCAATATAAAGTCAGAATTGTGAGGAATAAAGTCAGAATTGTGCGATATAAAGTCAGAATTGTGCGATATAAAGTCAGAATTGTGAGGCATGAAGTCAGAATTGTGCAATATAAAGTCAGAATTGTGAGGCATAAAGTCTGAAATGTGCAATATAAAGTCAGAATTGTGAGGCATAAAGTCAGAATTGTGCGATATAAAGTCAGAATTGTGAGGCATAAAGTCAGAATTGTGCGATATAAAGTCAGAATTGTGTGAGATAAAGTCAGAATTGTGAGGCATTAAGTCAGAATTGTGTGATATAAAGTCAGAATTGTGAGGCATTAAGTCAGAATTGTGTGATATAAAGTCAGAATTTTGTGAAATAAAGTCAGAATTGTGTGATATAAAGTCAGAATTTTGAGGCATAAAGTTAGAATTGTGTAATATAAAGTCAGAATTGTGCGATATAAAGTCAGAACTGTGCGATATAAAGTCAGAATTGTGAGGCATAAAGTCAGAATTGTGCGATATAAAGTCAGAATTGTGCGATATAAAGTCAGAATTGTGAGGCATAAAGTCAGAATTGTGTAATATAAAGTCAGAATTGTGAGGCATAAAGTCTGAAATGTGCAATATAAAGTCAGAATTGTGAGGCATTAAGTCAGAATTGTGTGATATAAAATCAGAATTGTGTGAAATAAAGTCAGAATTGTGTGATATAAAGTCAGAATTTTGAGGCATAAAGTTAGAATTGTGTGATATAAAGTCAGAATTGTGCGATATAAAGTCAGAATTGTGCGATATAAAGTCAGATTTGTGAGGCAAAAAGTCAGAATTGTGTGATATAAAGTCAGAATTGTGCTATATAAAGTCAGAATTGTGAGGCATAAAGTCAGAATTGTGCGATATAAAGTCAGAATATTGCGATATAAAGTCAGAATTGTGTGATATAAAGTCAGAATTGTGCGATATAAAGTCAGAATTGTGAGGCATGAAGTCAGAATTGTAAGATATAAAGTCAGAATTGTGCGATATAAAGTCAGAATTGTGCACTATAAAGTCCAAATTGTGAGGCATAAAGTCAGAATTGTGTGATATAAAGTCAGAATCATGTGATGTAAAGTCAGAATTGTGTGATATAAAGTCAGAATTGTGAGGCATAAAGTCAGAATTGTGAGGCATAAAGTCAGAATTGTGCGATATAAAGTCAGAATCGTGTGATATAAAGTCAGAACTGTGAGGCATAAAGTCAGAATTGTGAGATATAAAGTCAGAATTGTGCAATATAAAGTCAGAATTGTGCGATATAAAGTCAGAATTGTGTGATATAAAGTCAGAAATGTGCGATATAAAGTCAGAATTGTGAGGCATAAAGTCAGAATTGTGCGATACAAAGTCATAATTGTGCGATATAAAGTCAGAATTGTGCGCTATAAAGTCAGAATTCTGAGGCATAAAGTGAGAATTGTGCGACATAAATTCAGAATATTGCGATATAAAGTCAGAATTGTGCGATATAAAGTCAGAATTGTGAGGCATAAAGTCAGAATTGTGCGATATAAAATCAGAATTGTGCGATATAAAGTCAGAATTGTGCGATATAAAGTCAGAATTTTGAGGCATAAAGTCAGAATTGCGTGATATAAAGTCAGAATTGTGCGATATAAAGTCAGAATTGTGAGGCATGAAGTCAGAATTGTGCGATATATAGTCAGAATTGTGTGATATAAAGTCAGAATTGTGAGGCATAAAGTTAGAATTGTGCAATATAAAGTCAGAATTGTGAGGCAAAAAGTCAGAATTGTGCGATATAAAGTCAGAATTGTGCGATATAAAGTCAGAATTGTGAGGCATAAAGTCAGAATTGTGCAATATAAAGTCAGAATTGTGAGGCATAAAGTCTGAATTGTGCAATATAAAGTCAGAATTGTGCAATATAAAGTCAGAATTGTGAGGCATAAAGTCAGAATTGTGCGATATAAAGTCAGAATCGTGTGATATAAAGTCAGAACTGTGAGGCATAAAGTCAGAATTGTGAGATATAAAGTCAGAATTGTGTGATATAAAGTCAGAATTGTGCAATATAAAGTCAGAATTGTGCGATATAAAGTCAGAATTGTGTGATATAAAGTCAGAAATGTGCGATATAAAGTCAGAATTGTGAGGCATAAAGTCAGAATTGTGCGATACAAAGTCAGAATTGTGCGATATAAAGTCAGAATTGTGCGCTATAAAGTCAGAATTCTGAGGCATAAAGTGAGAATTGTGCGACATAAATTCAGAATATTGCGATATAAAGTCAGAATTGTGCGATATAAAGTCAGAATTGTGAGGCATAAAGTCAGAAATGTGCGATATAAAATCAGAATTGTGCGATATAAAGTCAGAATTGTGCGATATAAAGTCAGAATTTTGAGGCATAAATTCAGAATTGCGTGATATAAAGTCAGAATTGTGCGATATAAAGTCAGAATTGTGAGGCATGAAGTCAGAATTGTGCGATATAAAGTCAGAATTGTGAGGCATAAAGTTAGAATTGTGCAATATAAAGTCAGAATTGTGAGGCAAAAAGTCAGAATTGTGCGATATAAAGTCAGAATTGTGCGATATAAAGTCAGAATTGTGAGGCATAAAGTCAGAATTGTGCAATATAAAGTCAGAATTGTGAGGCATAAAGTCTGAATTGTGCAATATAAAGTCAGAATTGTGAGGCATAAAGTCCGAATTGTGCGATATAAAATCAGAATTGTGAGGCATAAAGTCAGAATTGTGCGATATAAAGTCAGAATTGTGTGATATAAAGTCAGAATTGTGAGGCATTAAGTCAGAATTGTGAGATATAAAGTCAGAATTTTGTGATATAAAGTCAGAATTTTGAGGCATAAAGTCAGAATTGTGCGATATAAAGTCAGAATTGTGTGATATAAAGTCAGAATTGTGAGGCATAAAGTTAGAATTGTGTGATATAAAGTCAGAATTGTGCGATATAAAGTCAGAATTGTGAGGCATAAAGTCAGAATTGTGCGATATAAAGTCAGAATTGTGTGAGATAAAGTCAGAATTGTGAGGCATTAAGTCAGAATTGTGTGATATAAAGTCAGAATTGTGAGGCATTAAGTCAGAATTGTGTGATATAAAGTCAGAATTTTGTGAAATAAAGTCAGAATTGTGTGATATAAAGTCAGAATTTTGAGGCATAAAGTTAGAATTGTGTAATATAAATTCAGAATTGTGCGATATAAAGTCAGAACTGTGCGATATAAAGTCAGAATTGTGAGGCAAAAAGTCAGAATTGTGCGATATAAAGTCAGAATTGTGAGGCATAAAGTCAGAATTGTGCGATATAAAGTCAGAATTGTGCGATATAAAGTCAGAATTGTGAGGCATAAAGTCAGAATTGTGTAATATAAAGTCAGAATTGTGAGGCATAAAGTCTGAAATGTGCAATATAAAGTCAGAATTGTGAGGCATTAAGTCAGAATTGTGTGATATAAAATCAGAATTGTGTGAAATAAAGTCAGAATTGTGTGATATAAAGTCAGAATTTTGAGGCATAAAGTTAGAATTGTGTGATATAAAGTCAGAATTGTGCGATATAAAGTCAGAATTGTGCGATATAAAGTCAGATTTGTGAGGCAAAAAGTCAGAATTGTGTGATATAAAGTCAGAATTGTGCTATATAAAGTCAGAATTGTGAGGCATAAAGTCAGAATTGTGCGATATAAAGTCAGAATATTGCGATATAAAGTCAGAATTGTGTGATATAAAGTCAGAATTGTGCGATATAAAGTCAGAATTGTGAGGCATAAAGTCAGAATTGTAAGATATAAAGTCAGAATTGTGCGATATAAAGTCAGAATTGTGCACTATAAAGTCCAAATTGTGAGGCATAAAGTCAGAATTGTGTGATATAAAGTCAGAATCATGTGATGTAAAGTCAGAATTGTGTGATATAAAGTCAGAATTGTGAGGCATAAAGTCAGAATTGTGAGGCATAAAGTCAGAATTGTGCGATATAAAGTCAGAATCGTGTGATATAAAGTCAGAACTGTGAGGCATAAAGTCAGAATTGTGAGATATAAAGTCAGAATTGTGCAATATAAAGTCAGAATTGTGCGATATAAAGTCAGAATTGTGTGATATAAAGTCAGAAATGTGCGATATAAAGTCAGAATTGTGAGGCATAAAGTCAGAATTGTGCGATACAGTCATAATTGTGCGATATAAAGTCAGAATTGTGCGCTATAAAGTCAGAATTCTGAGGCATAAAGTGAGAATTGTGCGACATAAATTCAGAATATTGCGATATAAAGTCAGAATTGTGCGATATAAAGTCAGAATTGTGAGGCATAAAGTCAGAATTGTGCGATATAAAATCAGAATTGTGCGATATAAAGACAGAATTGTGCGATATAAAGTCAGAATTTTGAGGCATAAAGTCAGAATTGCGTGATATAAAGTCAGAATTGTGCGATATAAAGTCAGAATTGTGAGGCATGAAGTCAGAATTGTGCGATATATAGTCAGAATTGTGTGATATAAAGTCAGAATTGTGAGGCATAAAGTTAGAATTGTGCAATATAAAGTCAGAATTGTGAGGCAAAATGTCAGAATTGTGCGATATAAAGTCAGAATTGTGCGATATAAAGTCAGAATTGTGAGGCATAAAGTCAGAATTGTGCAATATAAAGTCAGAATTGTGAGGCATAAAGTCTGAATTGTGCAATATAAAGTCAGAATTGTGCAATATAAAGTCAGAATTGTGCAATATAAAGTCAGAATTGTGAGGCATAAAGTCAGAATTGTGCGATATAAAGTCAGAATCGTGTGATATAAAGTCAGAACTGTGAGGCATAAAGTCAGAATTGTGTGATATTAAGTCAGAATTGTGCAATATAAAGTCAGAATTGTGCGATTTAAAGTCAGAATTGTGTGATATAAAGTCAGAAATGTGCGATATAAAGTCAGAATTGTGAGGCATAAAGTCAGAATTGTGCGATACAAAGTCAGAATTGTGCGATATAAAGTCAGAATTGTGCGCTATAAAGTCAGAATTCTGAGGCATAAAGTGAGAATTGTGCGACATAAATTCAGAATATTGCGATATAAAGTCAGAATTGTGCGATATAAAGTCAGAATTGTGAGGCATAAAGTCAGAAATGTGCGATATAAAATCAGAATTGTGCGATATAAAGTCAGAATTGTGCGATATAAAGTCAGAATTTTGAGGCATAAATTCAGAATTGCGTGATATAAAGTCAGAATTGTGCGATATAAAGTCAGAATTGTGAGGCATGAAGTCAGAATTGTGCGATATAAAGTCAGAATTGTGTGATATAAAGTCAGAATTGTGAGGCATAAAGTTAGAATTGTGCAATATAAAGTCAGAATTGTGAGGCAAAAAGTCAGAATTGTGCGATATAAAGTCAGAATTGTGCGATATAAAGTCAGAATTGTGAGGCATAAAGTCAGAATTGTGCAATATAAAGTCAGAATTGTGAGGCATAAAGTCTGAATTGTGCAATATAAAGTCAGAATTGTGAGGCATAAAGTCCGAATTGTGCGATATAAAATCAGAATTGTGAGGCATAAAGTCAGAATTGTGCGATATAAAGTCAGAATTGTGTGATATAAAGTCAGAATTGTGAGGCATTAAGTCAGAATTGTGAGATATAAAGTCAGAATTTTGTGATATAAAGTCAGAATTTTGAGGCATAAAGTTAGAATTGTGTGATATAAAGTCAGAATTGTGCGATATAAAGTAAGAATTGTGCGATATAAAGTCAGAATTGTGAGGCAAAAAGTCAGAATTGTGTGATATAAAGTAAGAATTGTGCGATATAAAGTCAAAATTGTGTGATATAAAGTCGGAATTGTGTGATATAAAGTCAGAATATTGCGATATAAAGTCAGAATTGTGTGATATAAAGTCAAAATTGTGCGATATAAAGTCAGAATTGTGAGGCATAAAGTCAGAATTGTGCGATATAAAGTCAGAATTGTGAGGCATAAAGTCAGAATTGTGCGATATAAAGTCAGAATTGTGAGGCATAAAGTCAGAATTGTGAGGCATGAAGTCAGAATTGTGCGATATAAAGTCCGAATTGTGCGATATAAAGTCAGAATTGTGAGGCATAAACTCAGAATTGTGCAATATAAAGTCAGAATTTTGAGGCATAAAGTCAGAATTGTGCAATATAAAGTCAGAATTGTGAGGCATAAAGTCAGAATTGTGCAATATAAAGTCAGAATTGTGAGGCATAAAGTCAGAATTGTGCGCTATAAAGTCAGAATTGTGCGATATAAAGTTAGAATTGTGAGGCATAAACTCAGAATTGTGTGATAAAAAGTCAGAATTTTGAGGCATAAAGTTAGAATTGTGTGATAAAGTCAGAATTGTGCGATATAAAGTCAGAATTGTGAGGCATAAAGTCAGAATTGTGCAATATAAAGTCAGAATTGTGAGGAATAAAGTCAGAATTGTGCGATATAAAGTCAGAATTGTGAGGCATAAAGTCAGAATTGTGCAATATAAAGTCAGAATTGTGAGGCATAAAGTCAGAATTGTGCGATATAAAGTCAGAATTGTGAGGCATAAAGTCAGAATTGTGCGATATAAAGTCAGAATTGTGTGATATAAAGTCAGAATTGTGAGGCATTAAGTCAGAATTGTGTGATATAAAGTCAGAATTGTGTGAAATAAAGTCAGAATTGTGTGATATAAAGTCAGAATTTTGAGGCATAAAGTTAGAATTGTGTGATATAAAGTCAGAATTGTGCAATATAAAGTCAGAATTGTGCGATATAAAGTCAGAATTGTGAGGCAAAAAGTCAGAATTGTGCGATATAAAGTCAGAATTGTGAGGCATAAAGTCAGAATTGTGCGATATAAAGTCAGAATTGTGCGATATAAAGTCAGAATTGTGAGGCATAAAGTCAGAATTGTGCAATATAAAGTCAGAATTGTGAGGCATAAAGTCTGAAATGTGCAATATAAAGTCAGAATTGTGAGGCATTAAGTCAGAATTGTGTGATATAAAATCAGAATTGTGTGAAATAAAGTCAGAATTGTGTGATATAAAGTCAGAATTTTGAGGCATAAAGTTAGAATTGTGTGATATAAAGTCAGAATTGTGCGATATAAAGTCAGAATTGTGCGTTATAAAGTCAGAATTGTGAGGCATAAACTCAGAATTGTGCAATATAAAGTCAGAATTGTGAGGCATAAAGTCAGAATTGTGCAATATAAAGTCAGAATTGTGAGGCATAAAGTCAGAATTGTGCAATATAAAGTCAGAATTGTGAGGCATAAAGTCAGAATTGTGCGATATAAAGTCAGAATTGTGCGATATAAAGTTAGAATTGTGAGGCATAAACTCAGAATTGTGTGATAAAAAGTCAGAATTTTGAGGCATAAAGTTAGAATTGTGTGATATAAAGTCAGAATTGTGCGATATAAAGTCAGAATTGTGAGGCATAAAGTCAGAATTGTGCAATATAAAGTCAGAATTGTGAGGCATAAAGTCAGAATTGTGCGATATAAAGTCAGAATTGTGTGATATAAAGTCAGAATTGTGAGGCATTAAGTCAGAATTGTGTGATATAAAGTCAGAATTGTGTGAAATAAAGTCAGAATTGTGTGATATAAAGTCAGAATTTTGAGGCATAAAGTTAGAATTGTGTGATATAAAGTCAGAATTGTGCAATATAAAGTCAGAATTGTGCGATATAAAGTCAGAATTGTGAGGCAAAAAGTCAGAATTGTGCGATATAAAGTCAGAATTGTGAGGCATAAAGTCAGAATTGTGCGATATAAAGTCAGAATTGTGCGATATAAAGTCAGAATTGTGAGGCATAAAGTCAGAATTGTGCAATATAAAGTCAGAATTGTGAGGCATAAAGTCTGAAATGTGCAATATAAAGTCAGAATTGTGAGGCATTAAGTCAGAATTGTGTGATATAAAATCAGAATTGTGTGAAATAAAGTCAGAATTGTGTGATATAAAGTCAGAATTGTGCGTTATAAAGTCAGAATTGTGAGGCATAAACTCAGAATTGTGCAATATAAAGTCAGAATTGTGTGAAATAAAGTCAGAATTGTGTGATATAAAGTCAGAATTTTGAGGCATAAAGTTAGAATTGTGTGATATAAAGTCAGAATTGTGCAATATAAAGTCAGAATTGTGCGATATAAAGTCAGAATTGTGAGGCAAAAAGTCAGAATTGTGCGATATAAAGTCAGAATTGTGAGGCATAAAGTCAGAATTGTGCGATATAAAGTCAGAATTGTGCGATATAAAGTCAGAATTGTGAGGCATAAAGTCAGAATTGTGCAATATAAAGTCAGAATTGTGAGGCATAAAGTCTGAAATGTGCAATATAAAGTCAGAATTGTGAGGCATTAAATCAGAATTGTGTGATATAAAATCAGAATTGTGTGAAATAAAGTCAGAATTGTGTGATATGAAGTCAGAATTTTGAGGCATAAAGTTAGAATTGTGTGATATAAAGTCAGAATTGTGCGATATAAAGTCAGAATTGTGCGATATAAAGTCAGAATTGTGAGGCAAAAAGTCAGAATTGTGTGATATAAAGTCAGAATTGTGCGATATAAAGTCAGAATTGTGAGGCATAAAGTCAGAATTGTGCGATATAAAGTCAGAATATTGCGATATAAAGTCAGAATTGTGTGATATAAAGTCAGAATTGTGCGATATAAAGTCAGAATTGTGAGGCATAAAGTCAGAATTGTAAGATATAAAGTCAGAATTGTGCGATATAAAGTCAGAATTGTGCACTATAAAGTCCAAATTGTGAGGCATAAAGTCAGAATTGTGTGATATAAAGTCAGAATCATGTGATGTAAAGTCAGAATTGTGTGATATAAAGTCAGAATTGTGAGGCATAAAGTCAGAATTGTGAGGCATAAAGTCAGAATTGTGCGATATAAAGTCAGAATCGTGTGATATAAAGTCAGAACTGTGAGGCATAAAGTCAGAATTGTGAGATATAAAGTCAGAATTGTGTGATATAAAGTCAGAATTGTGCAATATAAAGTCAGAATTGTGCGATATAAAGTCAGAATTGTGTGATATAAAGTCAGAAATGTGCGATATAAAGTCAGAATTGTGAGGCATAAAGTCAGAATTGTGCGATACAAAGTCAGAATTGTGCGATATAAAGTCAGAATTGTGAGGCATAAAGTCATAATTGTGCGATAAAAAGTCAGAATTGTGCGCTATAAAGTCCAAATTGTGAGGCATAAAGTCAGAATTGTGTGATATAAAGTCAGAATTGTGTGATATAAAGTCAGAATTGTGAGGCATAAAGTCAGAATTGTGCGATAAAAAAGTCAGAATCGTGTGATATAAAGTCAGAATTGTGAGGCATAAAGTCAGAATTGTGTGATATAAAGTCAGAATTGTGAGGCATAAAGTCAGAATTGTAAGATATAAAGTCAGAATTGTGCGATATAAAGTCAGAATTGTGCACTATAAAGTCCAAATTGTGAGGCATAAAGTCAGAATTGTGTGATATAAAGTCAGAATCATGTGATGTAAAGTCAGAATTGTGAGGCATAAAGTCAGAATTGTGTGATATAAAGTCAGAATTGTGAGGCATAAAGTCAGAATTGTGAGGCATAAAGTCAGAATTGTGCACTATAAAGTCCAAATTGTGAGGCATAAAGTCAGAATTGTGTGATATAAAGTCAGAATCGTGTGATATAAAGTCAGAACTGTGAGGCATAAAGTCAGAATTGTGTGATATAAAGTCAGAATTGTGTGATATAAAGTCAGAATTGTGCAATATAAAGTCAGAATTGTGCGATATAAAGTCAGAATTGTGTGATATAAAGTCAGAAATGTGCGATATAAAGTCAGAATTGTGAGGCATAAAGTCAGAATTGTGCGATAAAAAGTCAGAATTGTGCGCTATAAAGTCCAAATTGTGAGGCATAAAGTCAGAATTTTGTGGTATAAAGTCAGAATTGTGTGATATAAAGTCAGAATTGTGTGATATAAAGTCAGAATTGTGAGGCATAAAGTCAGAATTGTGAGGCATAAAGTCAGAATTGTGCGATAAAAAAGTCAGAATCGTGTGATATAAAGTCAGAATTGTGAGGCATAAAGTCAGAATTGTGTGATATAAAGTCAGAATTGTGCGATATAAAGTCACAATTGTGCGATATAAAGTCAGAATTGTGTGATATAAAGTCAGAATTGTGAGGCATAAAGTCAGAATTGTGAGGCATAAAGTCAGAATTGTGCGATAAAAAAGTCAGAATCGTGTGATATAAAGTCAGAATTGTGAGGCATAAAGTCAGAATTGTGTGATATAAAGTCAAAATTGTGCGATATAAAGTCACAATTGTGCGATATAAAGTCAGAATTGTGCAATATAAAGTCAGACATAAAGTCATAATTGTGCGATATAAAGTCAAAATTGTGTGCTATGAAGTCAGAATTGTGTGATATAAAGTCAGAATTGTGCGCTATAAAGTCAGAATTCTGAGGCATAAAGTCAGAATTTGTGCGACATAAATTCAGAATATTGCGATATAAAGTCAGAATTGTGAGGCATAAAGTCAGAATTGTGCGATATAAAATCAGAATTGTGCGATATAAAGTCAGAATTGTGTGATATAAAGTCAGAATTTTGAGGCATAAAGTTAGAATTGTGTGATATAAAGTCAGAATTGTGCGATATAAAGTCAGAATTGTGCGATATAAAGTCAGAATTGTGAGGCAAAAAGTCAGAATTGTGCGATATAAAGTCAGAATTGTGAGGCAAAAAGTCAGAATTGTGTGATATAAAGTCAGAATTGTGAGGAATAAAGTCAGAATTGTGCGATATAAAGTCAGAATATTGCGATATAAAGTCAGAATTGTGTGATATAAAGTCAGAATTGTGCGATATAAAGTCAGAATTGTGAGGCATAAAGTCAGAATTGTAAGATATAAAGTCAGAATTGTGCGATATAAAGTCAGAATTGTGCACTATAAAGTCCAAATTGTGAGGCATAAAGTCAGAATTGTGTGATATAAAGTCAGAATCATGTGATGTAAAGTCAGAATTGTGTGATATAAAGTCAGAATTGTGAGGCATAAAGTCAGAATTGTGAGGCATAAAGTCAGAATTGTGCGATATAAAGTCAGAATTGTGTGATATAAAGTCAGAATTGTGTGATATAAAGTCAGAATTGTGAGATATAAAGTCAGAATTGTGTGATATAAAGTCAGAACTGTGAGGCATAAAGTCAGAATTGTGAGATATAAAGTCAGAATTGTGTGATATAAATTCAGAATTGTGCAATATAAAGTCAGAATTGTGCGATATAAAGTCAGAATTGTGTGATATAAAGTCAGAAATGTGCGATATAAAGTCAGAATTGTGAGGCATAAAGTCAGAATTGTGCGATACAAAGTCAGAATTGTGCGATAAAAAGTCAGAATTGTGCGAAATAAAGTCAGAATTGTGCGATATAAAGTCAGAATTGTGAGGCATAAAGTCAGAATTGTGAGGCATAAAGTCAGAATTGTGCAATATAAAGTCACAATTGTGTGATATAAAGTCAGAATTGTGTGATATAAAGTCCGAATTTTGCGATATAAAGTCAGAATTGTGTGATGAAAAGACGCAATTATCTTTTTTACTTTTCTATTCCATGTCAGAAACAAGCTTCCATATAAACCACATCTCAGACTAAAACAAAAATTCTTATTTCCACAAGTTATGTTTTCATTTAAACATTTAAATAATTTCATTTAAACGTTTTAATAATCTTGCCAGGATGTTGTTGTAAATAAGTTGCTTGCCTGGCTAAATAAAAGTAAATAAATGATAAATCATGTATTTACTGCGTGACTTATGGGTCATTTAATGCTCAGAAAAATCAGATAATACATCCTAAAATTGCACTCTTCCTGAGGACTGAGGTGGTTTTTCATTTGCGTCTCTAAGACACATTTGGCAGAGGTCAGATCTTCAGCAGTTGTCTCAAGCCCAGTTTCGCAAAGGTGTGAACAAACAGGCCTTTTCTAAAAACAGCGCATGAAAGTGTGCATTGATTTAACACAGAAAAACTCTTCTGAGGTCCATTAATATTCACAGATTCAAATGTATTATATGCAAAAGTTGCAGCAGGATCTGATAGGAAACACACCCCTTGACTATAGCAAACAGAAGACTGGAATGTGCCTGTCTGTATGGGACGGTCCCTGCTGACCAGCAACTAAACTAGGAAACTTTTAACTCTTTCCTGAACCTCCCCCAACTGCAGCGCTTCACACTTTACTGGCCAAATGCAGCCAATTTAGCTGAAAGACAGAAAGCTTTCATCACACTAAATCTGGCTTTATTATGAACTCTATCCAGTGTAGACTAGTTTTTAAGTTTCTAACGTACCAAAGTGTGTTAACTTGGAAAGTTTCAGGAGTTTCATGTGAAAACTCCCCACCAAAAAAATTAAATAATCAAACCCCGTTTAGTACTTTTAGTTTGGTTAAAATGTGAAAACGGGGTTAATGTGTCCATAGACTTTGTAAATTATTTAGTATTAAAATATAAAGGAACATGTATATATATATATCTTGTATAGTGTAAAAATGGTTAACCTGGAACTAGGTCAACTACATTTAACCCATGGCACTTAGTTTTTTTTGTTAAAATGTCCGTAGGTTGATTCTGAGGCATTAAATTATTTGATTTAAAAATAAAATAAAACCAGTTAATTTAGATGACATAATTTTAAGGTTACCATTTTGTTTTTCAGTGCAAGGAGGCTTATCACCATTTAGTAAAGTTTTCCATCATCGAAAGTACAAAACTCCCCAATTTTAATTAGTTTGGCAGATGTGACCAAAACGTGTTTAAAAATACAAATATGAGTCCATAAACCTTACATGACTCGTAAAAGAACAGCAATGAAGTTTATATCCGCTTTACAAAAGTATATCATATTAAATTATTGCATCAGAGGCATTTGACTGCATGAAGCTCATTGTGTGTTTATTTAGTGACGTCATCAGTCACACAATAAAAAGCCAACTAAAGTCAGTATTTCACAATTCTGTTTCGATTTCTTGATGCATATCACTTAATCGTCCAATCAAACCACAAACAAATGCGCAAGACGTGAGAATCGCCAATACATGCCCTGAGTGAAAGACAAAAGGTGATGTGAGAACTGCGCCATCCTCTGCCGCAGACAATAGCGGAGGCTCGTTGATCAGGGCTGCTGTGTTACCAGGCGAACTCTGGACGCGGCAGACGTGACATAAACGCCGATTGGCTGAAAACTCGAAGGAGGCGTGGCCAGCGCCAGCGGGTATATAAGCAGGCGCAGAGCGGTTTGGGTCAGTGTTTGCAGAATTCACTGCAGACACTGAACAGCTGTTGCACTTATTCCGCTTCTAACAGGGCTTTGTTAGTTGCTGGTCATTGTTACGGACTATTTAATTTGCGGAAAACTACCGACAGTTCATCACATCTGAAGATCTACCGTGCAGAATATCGGTAAGTGTCTTATTTAATGATTTTTGTTGTCCAGTTCAAACCATGAAGTACAATGCAAGAGAAAACTATGCTGCATTTTTGATAAAATATTCCTGATATCAGCACTGCAAAATCAGTCAGATAACACTAGCTGATGCATATATCTTATTTTTTTAGTTCATGGCAGAATTAAATTAAATTCTTTAATTCTTTGTTTACATTGCAGAAATGATTTTCTTGTTTTGCTGTACAAATTTCAAAACACCTTTACATCCCGATGCATTAACTTAAAGTGAAATTACAATGGGGAAAAAATAATTTAGTGAGGTTTTGCTTAAAACAATGCAAATCCCTCTATGGGGCCAGAGCAACAAACTTAATTAAAAGGGAAAGTATTTGTATATATTGACCCTGTTGGCTGATTTTTTTTTCTTCGTTGTAAGCATGGAGATACATTTTTTTTTTTTAATACAAAAGCATAAAAGTAATTCATTTTTCAGAATGCATTCAAGACTTTAGACATTTTACTCATTTTGCAAATAAATGCATCTTGACAAAAATGTTGCAATGCACCAGCTGCTTTTGTATCTCGTGCATGAATAACAAAAACTTATCTTCTCTCTTAGTCATTTTAAAACTGAACAATGCCAGAGCAGCTGATTTCCAGCCTTTCATCTGAAGACTCAAGTATCCCATCCACACCAACATCGGACGCTCCATCCAAACGCTTGTCCTGGAGCAGACTGATGCAGAAACTGCACAGCAGCCAAAGCCTAGACTCTGATTCAGACAATCACAGCAGCGCAGACAATGCATCAGATGCAGGTAAACATGCATGACTTGCATGCATACATTTTAAACCATAACCATGCAAGATCTTGAGTCTAAAGCATGCTTGCATTCATCTCCCGCAGGTTCCATATCCCTAGCCGATCTGTCCGAATCCGACTTGTTTTTTGACCCCACCGAAGAGGCCTTGTGCAAGGAAGTGGTGCAGCTCATCGCACTTAACCTGACCAATGCCAAAGACTGCGTCCTGCACTGCTCCAAGCTCCTCATTCCCGAGACGCTCCTGGAACACATCGGCCAGGAGCTGGTGCATCTGTCGGTCAGCGAGCCCTGTGGCCTTCGTGGTGCCCTCGTTGACCTCTGCATGGAGGAGGATGGCAGCTGCGAAGCCGTGGGACAAATCGCAGTCGACCCCTACCTAGTGCCCACCTTCCAGCTCACACTCGTGCTGAGGCTCGACTCCAGGGGCTTATGGCCGAAAATCCAGGGGCTTTTCACCGGCAGATCGCCTTCGTCTCCGGTTGTTAGACGTGCACTTAAACTGAGCACTGGATTTAGAGTTATTAAAAGAAAACTGTACAGCTCTGAAGAGCTTTTGATTGAGGAATGCTGAGCTCGACTGATTGAATGTCCATGCCATGGATTTTACCAGGGTTTTAAATGAAGCTTGGTCTCACAAGAGGCCTGAAATGTTGTAATGCAGATGTAGGGTATATAAAAGAAGATTTCAATACAATAAAGTGTTTATGTTGTACTTCTGCTGACGTTCTAGTGAAGCAGGAGTTTTGTGCTGCTGTTGAAATGTTTACCTCAGGTTCATGGAAACCAGACGTGGCAGCTATTTTCCATGTAATGAACTTTTAGTTTTTTTTTTTATTCAAGTGCCGATTTGTTCAAAGATGTGTAACAATGTGTCTGGATGCAGTTATTGTTCTCTTGGATCAAACGGAAGAGGTGTTTTTTTTGTCTTTTTTTTTTACAATCATTTGCATCTTATTTGATATTCAAATGAAATTTGTTCTGGGGGGGGTTTTGTACTTGAGCGACATTCACAAAATAAATTATCTTTTTGAAGAAACAATCCGTGTCTTAGCATTTTTTTATTATTATTCATCGTTATTTTTGGAAGTTTAAATTTCAAGCATTTAACATGCTTTTATCTAAAGCGACTTTTCTTGCATTAATATTAATACCAATGTATGCATTATCAAATCATGCATTCTCTGGAAATCAAGGAGGGGAGAAATTGCATATCACAGTATTACTGTATTAATATTTTCAGAGATGCCACACTTTTTAGAGATGCTTCACTGATTAAACTTTATACGATCAGATTTTCTGACAAAATACTATAGTTGTGATCAATATATTTGTGCTATTCAAATAGAACGTGTGCTGTTTTATTGTATATTACATCTTCTGTTGTCGCTCACATCAAAATCCAGCCACATATTTGTTTAGAGCTGATTCAGACCAGAACACTTTTTCACTGGAGGAAGTTTTATTCTAGATTATGCTACATTTCTCCAAACCTGATGAAGAAACAAACTCATCCTAATCTGGAATGTTCATCTTTGGGAGAACTGTTGCTTGTGAAGCGCATGTATTTCTCTCAGCTGTTTTTCTCAACATTTCACACGCTGGTTTTCCTTTTTTTTCAGATGGCTGACTAAGAACGTGCTGAGAAGCATGCTTCAGCTGATTGTGGAACTAGCTGGCATCCTGCGTCTAAAACACAATGAATCACACACCCACTCTGTGGACAGTGGCACGTACAACCTTTATTTGTTTTCAGAGTGAAATAATTGCAGCGTAGTCTCTGTCAGCAATGAAACTAGTCATGTAGAAAATAAAACTTCATATGAAATAAATACTCCTATTCAATCCTTCAATAAATATCAGCTGTACAGAAGCAGTAGTTACTCCTAACACGCATACACAATAACTTAATCAGTAAGATCCCTGCATAGATAAATCACATACATACAAATATAAATCATTAAAAAGTCATGATCTCGATCTAATCAAACTCAAATAAATAAATGCAGGTATTCTCATCGGACCTCCAGTCTGTTTCATAAAGCAAAACCAGGTTGTTGATTTCAGCCAGAGCTGAAAATAAGTTTGAAATTAGAGAAACAACACCATGAACTTTAATCCAGGCCAGAACATTCAGAGTGTGAGGAACGTCCTTCATCCAGGAGTCCAAAACACCAGCTCCGGTTTCACTCACTCACTCACACACACACACACACACACACACACACACACACACAATCCTTAGCATGCATGTACACATACACACACACACACACACACACACACACACACACACACCTTAGCATGCATGTACACATACACACACACAGACACACACACAATCCTTAGTATGCATGTACACACGCACACACTTGATCACGTACATGGTCCTTAGCATGTATGCATGTACACACACACAGGCACACACACACACACACATGCACACACACACACACACACACACACACACACGCACGCACACATTCATTAGCATGCATGTACACGCGCACACACACACACTTGCTCACGTACATGGTCCTTAGCATGCATGCATGTACACACACACACACACAGGCACGCACACTCACACACACACACACACACGCACGCACGCACGCACACACACAATCATTAGCATGCATGTACACGCACACACACACACACACACTTGCTCACGTGCATGGTCCTTAGCATGCATGCATGTACACACACACACACGCACGCACACTCACACACACACACACACACGCACGCACGCACGCACACACACAATCATTAGCATGCATGTACACGCACACACACACACACTTGCTCACGTGCATGGTCCTTAGCATGCATGCATGTACACACACACACACACACACACACACACACACACTTGCTCACGTGCATGGTCCTTAGCATGCATGCATGTACACACACACACAGGCACGCACACACACACACACACACAGCTTCACCCCTCAGTAAGTCTTTCTAGTCGAGTTCAGTAGTTGTTGCAATGCTCAGCCCTGTTTTTCAAACAAATGCATGGCGTTCTTCCATATTCCAGACTGGAGAGATTGTTTTTTGGAACCTGTGCAGAAAACAAATATTGAGATATTAATAATATTTATTTGAAGAATAATGAATAATGCATTGTTGTATGTATGCAACGTTTCACATTGCACAAGATGTGATACTATTGCTTCACACTGAAGTGTGTAATTTCAGCAGCACAAACACTGACCCACTTTTCCAGCAGTGGACTTTCCCCATTCATTCCCTGCTTAGAGAACTCACAAAGCCCTGAACCACACAAACCAATATAATTTATTATTTAATATTGGATTTAATTATAAGTTGCTGAACAAGTTTATTATATATACACACACACACAAAAATAATTAATATGTAATAATAAATGATTTATCTATCTAACAATAATCTAATTGAGTGCGTTTTTTATGTAATATGTTTGCAGGTGACTTGGTTTTTCTTTGTATTGCTAAATGTTTATTGTTTATAAGTGTCAAAAGTCAGTAAATTTCTGGAAGGTGAGCATAAAAAGGGAATTTTAATGCATTGTTCCTATTTTTCTGCTCTATTCCAAAGAAGAGGTAAACAACTTTTACTCGCATAGTTTATTGTTGTGTCGTGCCGCTCAGATATAACACTTTTAAAAATGATATAAAAGTGCTTCAGACCACCCAAACTGACTCTGAACACTAAACTGAGACACCACACACTATCTCCAGGTCAGGGACTTGGATCAAGCGTTCATTAGCGTCTCTGAAGCTCGGAGAGTGGAGGACGACGCATGGGTTCGATTCCCAGCGAATGCATGCACTGAAAGAAAAATTGCTTCGGATAAAAGCATCTTCCAAAAGCATGCATGAAGTGGGACTCAGAGGTCAGAGGTCAAGGTGTGGATGGATGGATGCAGCGCTCACCAGGTACTGCACTGAAGCTTCATCTATCCGTTTAAAGCCTCCTGAACCTCAGACAGCCGAGAGCAGCTCGGGGTTCCCATCCGCTGAGCCCGCTGGTACAGATCACTGTCCCCGAAATATCGCGCACGGTACAGCAGACCCTCCTCTGAAACACACACACACGGGTCTCATTGACATGAAGTGAGCAAATCATGACAGAATGTAAAAGGATGCATAAAAAGTGGACTCAGATGATGAAACGCTGTTTGTTCAGTCTGGGAATAAACACGAGTGAATCATCCATCGAAACAGATGTAAACTTCCCTCGAATATCTCCAGAACTCTAGCTCATTCACTAAATGTAAGGAGATGAATGACGTTACAGGACGTGAGAAAGCACAGCTGGTTTCTACTGGCTAGACATGTGAGTCATGAAGAGAGACATGCCACAAACTCCTGATTCTGCTTTAAACTGGAATCTTCCACCTCAACACGCTCACTGATTATTGCTCAATTACTACCAGTTCTTAAAGGGACAGTACACCCAAAAATGACAGTTCTGTCATCAGTGACTCACGCTCATGTCGTTCCAAACAAGTATGATTCACTTTCTAAAAGGATTTAGGGAATATCGGTTTCCGTTTAAAAAAGGTAGTAAGTTTGAAAGAAATTATTAGTTTTATTCATCAAGGACGCATTGCATTGAGCAAAAGTGACATTTATAATGTTACGAAAGATTTAGGTTTCAAATAAATGCTGTTATTTTGAACTTTTTGTTCATCTGTGAATCCTGAAAAATAAAATGCATCACAGTTTCCACAGAAATATTCTGCAGAACAACTGTGTTCAACACTGATAATAATCAGAAATGTTTCTTGAGCAGTAAATCATCATATTTCCATGATTTCTGAAGATCATGTGACACTGAAGACTGGAGGAATGATGCTGAAAATACAGCGGAGCATCACAGAAATAAATTACACTTTAACACAGATTCACACAGAAAACATTACATTACGTTTTACATTTACACAATAATATTTATAAAAAATT
>NC_081793.1:28779575-28797075 GCF_963082965.1 Carassius carassius
AAGACCTCCCTAAACACACACACACACACACACACACACACACACACATCACATTACTCAGACATCATGTCAGATTTACTCATAAATGTCTCGTTGCTGCCCTCTACTGTTTCATTCACAAAATACAGCTACTGTTTTATAGTTTTTATAGTTAAAGTAATTTGTTTTATTATATATAATGTCACACACACACACACACATATATATATATATATATATACATATAAAATACAAATATATAAATATTATAATTTTATATAATTGTATTAATTATATGCATTTTGACCTACTACGGACATTTTCAGTTATTCCTCTTTCCACACACTTTAAACCCTCTCAAATGAACAGAGCTGGTGTCTGAAGATGTCCTCACCCCTCGGTGTTCTCCTCTCTCGCCCTGATTCTGATTAAAGCGCATCCGTCCATTACTGTACATGTGAACATTACCTGGAAGAAACACAGTCCTGGCTTTATTCAGAGCCTCAGGGATTTCTCCATTAACTTCATCTTGTTCTTCAAAGCTTATGAAAATCATCAAATATGCATCCGAGTCATATTTCTTCCCAAAATCTAAAGTTCAAAATAAGGAATTATGTTTCTGCTAAGAGAAAATAATAATGTTGTGTTTGACAGAAAAACTAAAACAGTAATGCATGGAAGCTTGTTACCGCCACAGAATAAAGAACTAACAACTAAATAAATAAATAAAAAAGACTTTTTTTCCTCACAACTGCAAGTTTATATCTTTAAAAAAAAAATCTGAGTCTACATCTTGTAATTCTCAGAATTACAATAAAAAATATAAATAGAATTGCAAGAACAAAAAAATTTAAAAAATGTTTTAATGCTTCCATAGCAATGAAATATTTTAATGAAAATGTCACGAAAAAAAAAAGTTATTCATGCAAAACATAATTTATTTATTTTTCTTTTGATCTAAAGTTAAAAACATGGAATTATGTTTTTGGGAATTATTATTTTTTTATTATGAAATATAATCAGAATTGCAAGAACAAAAAAAAAAAATACTTTTATTAATTTTTTTAATTCTTCCACAGTAATGAAATATTTTTATGAAAATGTCACAATGCAAAAAAAAAGTTACTCATGCAAAACATAATTTCTTTATTTTTCTTTTGATTTTGGGTGAACTTCTGAATGCACAACGCAGCCAGTAAATGTTTTTTTATTACCCAAGATGCCCTTCGGCCTCACAAACACAGGCTCAGACTCACTAGAAGGGAATCCTCCTCCGAAGAACATGTTGAAGAGATCTTCAGGTGAAATATCGGCTTCGAACTGTGTGTCGTTGGTCTGGCTGGATCGACCCGAGCCGAGCTGATCGTACTGCCGTCTCTTCTCCACATTCGACAGAACTGCGTACGCGTTTCCTATCGCTGCAGCACACAACCACAGTCACACAGCAAATATAGGACACTATCTAACTCTTTAATTCAGTTTATTACAGACAGACTTTAATGCAAGCAAATCAAGCATATGGCATATACCTTTAAACGCCTCTGTGGCCCCTGGAGCGTGATTCTTATCAGGGTGAAACTTTAACGCCAGCTTCCTGTAGGCTTTCTTAAGATCGTCTTCCGAAGCATCTTTCTGCACGCCGAGAGTCTCGTAGTAGCTCTTACACTGCTTTATTCTGCCGAAGCAAAAACAGCACAACCTCCTTATTAAATAGAGCTGAAGTAAAATAATTGCATTAGATTAAGAACTTAAAAATGTTCAATTACCTAAAAATTATTAATCTGAAATACATGAAAGCTAAATCTGAAAAAATAAAAAAGACAGCACATTGCTAAATCACTAAAACTTAAATTAAAATGCAATCTTACATTTTTTTTTATTATTATTAATACATATCTTAATAATATATAAATAATAGTACAATAACACTGATGTGAGTTTTATGAAATAAATGTTCAAGTACTAAATTAAAGAAAATAGAAAAGAAAATGTTAAAATAAAAGCTAAATCTTAATATTTATAAACACTATAATAGTACATAAATTATATTAAAATAACACTAATTTAGATCTTTTGGAATAATATGTTTAATTTGTTTAACTTTAATTTAAAAAAATTACTAAATAGAAATGACAAATGCACATAAGAAAAATTACTTAAAATTTTAAAAGAAAGAATTAAAGCTTAATAGAAATATATAATAAATAAATAAACAAATAGAAATGACATATGGACATAAAAAATTATTAAAACCTAAACTACATTAAAAACAAAAGCGGAAAATTATAAAAATGACAAAAGCACGACAAAATTACTAAAACCTAGTAAAAAAAAAAATCTGAAAACATAAATATAGAAACTAATTCAAATGTTAATGAATACTATAAAAGTATATAAATAAAAGTCAAAAACACACTGATTTGGATCGTATGGAATGATATCTGTCGAGGTCTATATATTTAAGGTATGACTAGCATAAGTGGACTTAACACAGAAAACAGGGTAAAAATAAAACACTACGAACACAGAATATGATTTCTTGAAGAACTAGCAGCAGAAGGATGTTTAGTCAAACAGAAGCTAAAGTAAGAACACTGTAGGCACCTCCTGACGGCCTCGGCCTGCTCCGCTGTGTAGGGTTTACTGGAGTCATTACTGCTGACCTCTGACCTGCGCTGACCAGCTTCTGTGCCATCAGTGGCTCTCTGAGACGACACCTCGCCGTTCTGCTCCAGAGACGCCAGCAGCTCTGAGAATCAGCCCAGAGTCAGGAGGAAAACACGGCAAATCAACACACCTCGTCTGAGAGACAGCGCCACTGATCACTACATAGACAACATCGTTTCTGGGAACATGCAACCTTTCTAGGGTGTCATACAAATGAGCAGCCTACTTAAAGAAACAGTTCATCCAAACATTTACATTTGTGTAGTGTTTAATCACTGAAATCAGATTTATTCTTCAGGTTTGTAGAAATGTAGCATTGCACAAGTGTCTCATCAATGGGTGCTCTGCAGTGAATGGGTGCCGTCAGAATGAGAGTCTGATAAAAACATCACAATAATCCACAGCACTCCAGTCCATCAGTGAACATCTGGAGAAGACAAAAGATGAAACAAATCCAGCATTAAGATGATTTTAACTCAAATAATCCATAATAACACTTCCTCCAGTGAACAAGTGTTCTGGTCTGAATCAGGAGAGAAATCTGCACAGATCAAGCAGCGTTTAAACAGATCTAAACTAATCTGTGAGAGACAACAGCAGATGCACTTGTTCACTGGAGGAAGTCTTATTATGGATTATTTGAGTTAAAATCATCTTAATGCTGGATGTGTTTCATCTTTTGTCTTCTCCAGATGTTCACTGATGGACTGGAGTGCTGTGGATTATTGTGATGTTTTTATCAGACTCTCATTCTGACGGCACCCATTCACTGCAGAGCATCCATTGATGAGACACTGATGCAATGCTGCATTTCTACAAACCTGATGAAGAAACAAACTCATCCTCATCTCAGATGAACTGAGGGTGAACACATTTCAGCAAATTATCATTTTTGTTTGAACTATTCCAGCAACACTTAAAGATCGCCTATTGGCTGTTTCTCATAACCTAGTGAGTTCCCTACATAGAACGCAACTATATGAACATGCAGCACTACTGAGAGTCTGGCATGCTGACCCAATCAACATTAATGGTCAACAGTTTCAGCACGTGCACGCCTGGCCCTAATATCGCTGTCTAACCAGCCAGCTCACTGGGATTTGAGACACAGCCAGATTAACACCTGAATGCAATAATGCTGTTAATGCAATAGTTACATCATCATCAAAGGCAGAAGCAGCACACACACACACACACACACAAACACACACACACACACTAAACAATCACATCTCTGTGTTTAAAACAGAACGGCAGGCTCAAGCAGCACGAGATTTCCACGCGTAACGAGCGCAGATATAACACAAAACTGCGCGTTTCGCCAGAATATAAGAACTCCGTGAGCAGCAAATACGATCCAGTATGAGCCCTGTAGGAGGGTAACCTCAGGCCTCGATCTGCCCGGGATCAGTGCGCTCACCCTGGGCTCTGCGCGTCGGGAAAAGCCGCTGCGCTTTCTCCAGGAACCTGCGCGCTCTCTCCGGCTGCGCGTCCTCGAGCGCTCCGAGCGCGATCTCGATGCAGCGCTCCGCTTCATCCCGGTTCACCTCCATCACTGAGCGACTCAGAAACACCGGATGATTTAATAAACACACGGAGGGCGCACCATCGAGCCGCGAATGTTGAGTAAGAGTCTCCTGAGAAACGCAGAGGCGCGTGCTTCCTCCAGGTGGCGCTCGCCGGCCCACAGCGCAGCTCTCCATTCAAATCTCGCGAGGGGGTTTATTTTGTTAGCAACATTCATTGGTAAAAAGTATACATATTTAAAATAATCTATACCTGGCATCCCTGATAGCACGCGCAGGCCTCACGTCTATATGACGTCTGCGAGGAGTGTTTTTAAAGTGTTTGCTCATATGCAATATGTCTAAAGAACGTTTCCTGTCAGATGTCAAATAGACGTTTAGAAGATGTTTATGATGTAAAACTGACATCTTAAAGACGTCTAGCAGATGCTTTCCAGATGAAGCGATGTTTAACAGACGTATCTGGCGCACACTGAAATTTGCTCCAGCACTGTGAGATTAGGTCATCACACGCGGCTGCAATTGGCTCATCCGATCACCGCGGGAAAATGTAACAGGTGCCACGTGACCGTTCTCCAGCAGCCGGGTTATTGTTACACAAATGTATCGATGTTTCAGACCTTTTTCACTCTTGTGGGAAAATCTACTCTTTGGCTTTACTGACTATTCTGAGCAAGAGGAACACTGCTTTTACATTTAAATTTATTCATTTAGCAGACGCTTTTATCCAAAGCCACTTACAAATAAGGACAATGGAAGCAATCAAAAACAACAAAAGAGCAATGATATATAAGTGCTATAACAAGTCTCAGTTAGCTTGACACAGTACACGTAGCAAGGGCTTTTAAATAATATAATAAAAATAAAACGGATAGAATAGAGCAAGCCACGTGTAAGAGTTTTTTTTTATATAATTGTATAATAAATGAAAAGAAAATAGAATACAAAAAGATTAGAAAGGACGTTAGATTTTTTTTAAATTGATTAATTTACTTTAGTTCACATTCAGAAGTGTTTACCAATAAGAAACCCAATTTGATAGTTTTGTTGACATATATATTTGAATAGGAAAGCTGTAAGAACTTAAACTTCATAATATATTTGTTAGATTTTTATATATATGTATAAACGTATGTATCTTTGTTTTGAACTTTAATAGCCTACTTCCTCCCAATGGCAACTTTTATTTGTTGTCATTTGACTATTTATTTTCTTATTTCTATTTCCTTTCATTTTTAATATCGTTTCTTTATATTGCTCTTTGAATAACAATAATAAAAAAACAGAATGGCATACACACATACCACATAGTACGCTAAAAATATAAAAATAAATATATAATATGTATGAAAATGACAGTTTATGCTTTATTTGGATTTATTTTCTAAGTGTTATTTAACATTATTGTTTATTCAACTATTTTCCGTTTTATTTATTTATTTATTTTTTACTTCATTTATATTATGTTTATATATGCCTTTCTGATGAATGGTCAGAATCATGGCAATAATTGTACCTGGCCAATCAGAGACAGAGTCTGAGCTATTAACCCCGCCCATTTTATACTCCAGGGGCCTGTTTCATAAAACAAGTTTACCAAATAAGCCAGGTTTATTTCAGTTAGTCTGACTTATTGTCAGCTGATTTGGTTCAAAATAAGTCAGACTAACTGAAATAAGCCTGGTTTATTTGATAAACCTGTTTTATTGAACAGGCCCCAGGTTTCATACCAACACTTCACCATCTTTTTAAATTAATAACAGTCTCAGCAGGCGAGGAATGATGACATGTCCAAAATCAGCACCAAATACACGGTGGCATTAAAATACCAGGATTTTCAGAAACTGTATTCTAAATCTATATAACACAACATATATAATTCCCTCTTCTCATCATATAGAATTATTGGTTAGGATAATTTTATCTATATACTGAAGGCTACAGGAAGTAAGAATCAATATGCATTAGACAAACTAAAAATAGTTATAATCTGTCATCACGCATGATGCTGGGATCATATATTTGATAGCACATAAATGCATGTACATTTTCATATAAATGACTCGTATCAGGTGATTGATTATCTGTCTTTCTTAAAACGCACAGTAGATGGCGCTCTAGTTCAACTATAGAGAGGACGCAAAGATGAATAAATCCACCAACCTGTTGCATTGAAATGCTGGTGAAATAGCTAGTGTGGATGAACAGACTGTGTGAAGCTATTAACACTATTAACTCTTTAATTGTAGGTCTTAATTCTAGACACCCTGTCTGAGTGTTTGATACATGCATAATCTTTTCTTCCTTATTGTTTTATACAATATATAGTGGAGAAGGCACGCTCAACTCCCAAGTCATTTAATAAGTGCGAGTAATAAAGAAGATATCCAAAGGTAATTTTATATAATTCATTAACATTAGCTGCTCTCACTCAAATGTTTAGATATAAACTGATGGCCAAAAGTTTGGAATATATATTTTTTTAAAGGCGGCATTTATTTGATCAAAAATACTGTAAAATAGTAAAATATTATTCTAATGTAAAACAGCTGTTTTCTGTGTGAATCTGTGTTAAAGTGTAATTTATTTCTGTGATGCTCCGCTGTATTTTCAGCATCATTCCTCCAGTCTTCAGTGTCACATGATCTTCAGAAATGAGAATAATATGATGATTTACTGCTCAAGAAACATTTCTGATTATTATCAGTGTTGAAAACACTTAATATTTTTGAGGAAACTGTGATGCATTTTATTTTTCAGGATTCACAGATGAACAGAAAGTTCAAAAGAACAGCATTTATTTAAAATAGAAATCTTTTGTAATATTATAAATGTCTTTACTTTCACTTTTGATCAATTTAATGCGTCATTGATGTATAAAAGTACACCTTTTCCTTTATTACCATTTTTAATGGTATTTACCCCAAACATTTGAATGGTAGTGTATCACAGTTTTCATAATTATATTTATATGCACAAATTGATATAAATAAATCCAATATGGCAATGTGAATGAGTGTGTTTCACGTGTGTGTGTGATGGTGAAATGAGAGCAAAGGTTTGAATGATATCACTCAACATCGTGCCATGCCAATCTCAAAATCATTATCTGGACGGACTATATCTTCTTCATATCAGTTTATCATGATGTCATATAGTGTGACATATGTAGAAAGTTCAATAAAGTTTTAAAAAGAACTTTTAACTCCCACAAACATTTCCCGATGTTTATGAAAATGTCAAATTATGATTTGGAAAAGAGAATAATGTATCTCAAAGCACAGATCAGTCTTCAGACGCCTGAGGAATGTCTCACAAACATGAGAAAATAGAGACTGATGCACTGATTGAGAATTACAGTTAATTAATACTGTTGTCTTACAGACTAACTTATCAATGCAGAGTAATGCCTTTATTTACCAGTAGAGCTACTCAGACTGCATGAGCCTTTCTCCCTCTTTATTTTAGCAATATATAATACAATTTATAAACATGAGTTGTTCTCACTTTCATTTGACCAACATTCAAGAGCACTTTATCAAAGCAAAACAACAATTCACATCATTTAAAGCAATTCATCTTCAGTCAAAGTAATAGTTTTAAAATACTTAAGAAATAAAAATAAATAAAAACAAAATTAAATAATTATAAGAAAATATAATTTTGTATTTATATTTAAAATAAAGTTGATTTATAAATAAATATATATATTATATATAATATTATAAATATCTCGGTGCTAAATAAATCAGTGAATCAATTTTGAAACAGCGCATTTTTATGAACAGTCTGTATAAAACGATTCACTAAAATTAAGTAGTTTTTGATTGAATATTTATTATTATTATTATTATTATTATTATTATTAACATTTGTTTGATAACATCCACGCTTGTCCAGATAATTTATTTAAAGTAATTAATTCATTCATTTAACTCGCCTTCAGAAATGAACTCTTTTTATTCAAGGAACAGATTTTATTCATACAATACATTATATAAAGTCCCTTAATTAAAAGAGGTTATTTCTGACTCTGCAAAGCAAGGGAACCTCTGAGGTAACTGTAGTTCAGCTCACTAAATGCAGTATATTTCCTGTCCTGTTATCAGTGTATCAATGTTTTGCGTAATTTAAGATGCAATATAACGTGATCATCCAAGAACAAATATGAAAACAATAAGGCGTGTAATGATGAAATAGTGCTGAGTGCAAAGCCAGCGGGAGCGCGCGGTGATTGGCTGCAGCGGAGAAACTCCTCGCCGGTGGGGTGAGCGGAGCTGCCGTATAAATGCACCGGCTCCGGTTTGGTTTGGTTGTACGGGGATGCTGGAGTGAATGAGTGAGCTAGAAACATCAGACGAGCCTCAGCCAATCCGAACGCTCGCTTTTAGGAGGCATCGAACTATCTAGCCACTCAGAGCGCAGTATTTCTGTCGTTCGCATCACCGGCAGCTGTTTGAGTTTCACGCGTTCTTGTGTTTCTCTGATCTGACGCAGCGTATTTCTCTCCGCGGGTCACCGTGCGCTCAGTACGCAGCATCAGTCCGGTGAGTGTTGCTTCCTAACAAACGCGGCTGCTCTGATGCGTCACGCGGATGTGACCCACTTTACCCTCGCTTTGCTTCTGCTGTATCCTGTATTCTGTGTTTTACAATAACAGAAGCTTGTGTCAGCAGAGCTCATCATGCCTGACAGGGACATCAAATCTGCAATCCGGCACCCCGAGACAGTGGAGGACGTGTTTGATCACACCTATAAAGAGAAAGAAGGGCCCAAGCCTCCCATCGTCATAGTGTGGAGAAATGTGATTCTGATGGGTGTACTGCACGTTGGAGCTCTGTATGGACTCCTCCTGTTTCCATCCGCCCGTGTTCTCACGTGGATCTGGTGTAAGTATCATATCATATTCAGGGGCATGTGTTTAGAGTTTTGGGGGACCCTCGGTAGACATCACGTGAGGTCTGGGGGTGTGGTGTTAAGAATTGTGCTATAAAAACACCTACTAGTTCTAAACTTTGGTAAGTTAACACTTTACATTAAGGTTCATTAGTAAACTTGATCTTATGTTAATTTCAACATTTACTAAATCAGAACTTGTGCTTGGTAAAGGAACACCCACTTTAAAAAAGAGAGGAAAAAAAAGTTAAAGTTAAAGAGTTAAAGAGTTGAGTTTTACCGTTTTCGAATACATTCAGCCGATCTCCGTGTCTGGCGATAATACTTTTAGCTTAGCTTAGCATAGATCATTGTTTCTGATTAGACCGTAAGCATCTCGCTCGAAAATGACCAAAGAGTTTAAATTTAAAACTTAACTCTTCTGTAGTAACACTGTGTACTGAGACCGACGGAAAATTATAAGTTGCGATTTTCTAGGATTTTTTTAATTAAAAAAAAAGTCAGAATTGCGAGTTAATATTGCGAATTATAAAGTCAGAATTGTGAGTTAATATCTAGAGTTATAAAGTCAGAATTGTGAGTTTATATCGCAAGTTATAAAGTCAGAATTGTGAGTTAATATCTAGAGTTATAAAGTCAGAATTGCGTGTTATTAACCAGCAATTCAGAGAAAAAAGTCAGAATTGCGAGTTAATATCGCAAGTTATACGGTCAGAATTGCGAGTTTTTATTTTGAGTTATAAACTCAGAATTGCATGTTATAAACCAGCAATTCTGAGGAAAAAAGTCAGTATTGCAAGTTAATATCGCGAGTTATAAAGTCAGAATTGCGAGTTAATATCGCAAGTTATAAAGTCAGAATTGCAAGTTTTTATTATGAGTTATAAAGTCAGAATTGTGTATTATAAACCAGCAATTCTGAGGAAAAAAGTCAGTATTGCAAGTTAATATTGCAAGTTAAAAAAGTCAGAATTGCGAGTTAATATCGCGAGTTTTAAAGTCAGAATTGCGAGTTAATATCGCGAGTTATAAAGTCAGAATTGCATATTATTAACCAGCAATTCAGATAAAAATAGTCAGTATTGTAAGTTTAAATTGCGAGTTATAAAGTCAGAATTCTGACATATAAATTCCGAGAAAAAAAGTCAGAATTGCGAGTTAATATCGCGAGTTATAAAGTCAGAATTGCGAGTTGATATCGCAAGTTATAAAGGCAGAATTGCATGTTTTTATTTTGAGTTATAAAGTCAGAATTGCGTGTTATAAACCAGCAATTATGAGTAAAAAGTCAGTATTGCAAGGTAATATCGCAAGTTAAAAAGTCAGAATTGTGAGTTAATATCGCGAGTTATAAAGTCAGAATTGCGAGTTGATATCGCAAGTTATAAAGGCAGAATTGCATGTTTTTATTTTGAGTTATAAAGTCAGAATTGCGTGTTATAAACCAGCAATTATGAGTAAAAAGTCAGTATTGCAAGGTAATATCGCAAGTTAAAAAGTCAGAATTGTGAGTTAATATCACGAGTTATAAAGTCAGAATTGTGAGTTAATATCACGAGTTATAAAGTCAGAATTGCGAGTTAATATCGCAAGTTATAAAGGCAGAATTGCATGTTTTTATTTTGAGTTATAAAGTCAGAATTGCGTGTTATAAACCAGCAATTCTGAGTAAAAAAGTCAGTATTGCAAGTTTAAACTGCGAGTTATAAAGTCAGAATTCTGACAATCTGATAATCTCGCAATTCCGAGAAAAAAGTCAGAATTGCGAATTTTTATATTGCGAGTTATAAAGTCATAATTGCGAGATATAAAGTCAGAATTGCAAAGTCGAAATTCTGCGAGAATTATTACTCGCAATTCTGATTTTCTTTTTTTCTCTTAAAACTGAGAGTTCATATCTCGCAATTCTGAGAAAAAAGTCTGAATTGTGAGATAAAAAGTCGCAATTACCTTGTTTTATTTTTTTAATCAGTGGCGGAAACTGTCTTCCATAGAATAGAGACCTGGGCCATCAAGATCCAAATAAAGGGTTGTGAAGGTGCACACTAGCTTTGCGTTATTTACATTTAAATTGAATCTTCTGCAATCTCATTTTGAAATGTTCTAATGCACACAATTAGTCCCAATGAATGGCAAGAGCTCATTATATTTGTGCAAAGTAAATTACAGATTTTCACTCACTCTCTATTCGTTTAAAAACAATTAGGCATTAAGCTTATATTGTACAACTGGTTTACTTTACCAATTATTAAAAATGTTTTTCGAGAGCATCTAGTGTACCTAGTGCTCATATTTGCTTAAAAATGCATTAAAATAAGTTAAAAGATCGCTAAATACCATTTATGTGCATTAAAGTTTGAAGTTGTGCTTTGTGGGTTTAAGTAGCTCCAATAAAGTGATTTCCAGCAGTTGATAATGGATTTGCGTATTTTGTGTTTTGCAGTTTTGGCATGTTTCGTGTTCAGTGCTCTGGGCGTCACCGCCGGCGCTCACCGGCTCTGGAGCCACAGATCATATAAAGCATCATTACCTCTCCGGATCTTTCTCGCCTTCGCAAACTCCATGGCCTTCCAGGTAATCTGAAGGAATACTCTTTCATGATTGCATACGTCAGTATAGAGTATATTTAAAAAATAAAATAATTTCAGTTTAACGTTCATTTTATCTGAAGAAATGTTTTTCTTAGTTTTAGTATACGTTAACAACCCATTCGACTGTTAGTGAAATTGTAGAAGTTGTAAAAAGTGGTTAATCCCTTTCTATTAGGTTGGTTATTTATGCATTTGATTGTCATTTCTGTGTGTTCGCTGCTTCACAAAAAATAAATGTAGATCTTCGATTGGAAGATTTTAATGGAAGTTCGTTTCTGCCATTGAATAAAAAATAAAAAGGTGATTGCAACTTTTTAACACACAATTTTTAGAAGTCACACTTATAATGAGTTATAAAGTCAGAATTGTGAGAAACTCGCAATTGTAAGAAAATAGTGTTTTGTTTTAAGTTCGTATCGCACAATTCTCAGAAAAGAAGTCAGAGTTGCTAGGAAAAACTTGCCATTGCGAGAAAAAAAACTCAAAAGAATTGCAATTACCTTTTTTATTTTGGGTTGAAACGGGGTTTCGTAGATTTTTGTGTCAAAGATGTAGTGTTTAGTTTGTGCACAACTAGTGGCACAAAGCAGAATTGCAGTCGTTTTTTTTCTTTTGATTAGAAGTCTATAAATGGCACACTTCTCCTGCTCTCTCTGTAGAATGATATTTTCGAATGGTCTCGTGATCACCGCGTTCACCACAAATACTCCGAGACGGACGCTGACCCTCACAACGCTGTGCGAGGCTTCTTCTTCTCTCACATCGGCTGGCTGCTGGTCCGCAAGCATCCGGACGTCATCGAGAAGGGACACAAGCTGGAGCTCGGAGACCTGAAGGCCGATAAAGTCGTCATGTTCCAGAGGAGGCAAGTCTGAAATCAGTTCATATGCGACCCTGGACCACAAAACCAAGTCATAAGTCTCAATTTTTCCGAAATTGAGATCAATACATGATCGGAAAGCTGTATAAATATGGTTATTATTGATGTATGGTTTGTTAGGATCAGACAAAATTTGGCTGAGATAATCTGGAATCTGATGGTGCAAAAAAATCATCTTTAAAGTTGTCCAAATTAATTCTTAGCAATGCATATTAGTAATCAAAAAATATGTTTTGATATATTTATGGTAGTAAATTGACAAAATATCTTCATGGAACATGATCTTAATTTAATATCCTAATGATTTTTGGTCAATAATTTTGACCCATACAATGTATTGTTGGCTATTGCTACAAAAAAAACCCCGAGACTTAAAACTGCTTTTGTGCTGCAGAGACACAGATGTGTCAATCAGAATGAATAAACTGTTTTAACTGAGTTTGATTGAACCGTCTCAGGTTCTACAAGTCGTCTGTTCTGCTGATGTGCTTCTTCATGCCGACGGTCGTGCCGTGGTACTTTTGGGGCGAGTCTCTGTGGGTGGCGTATTTCGTCCCTGCCCTCCTCAGATACGCTCTTGTGCTCAACGCCACCTGGCTGGTCAACAGCGCCGCGCACATGTGGGGAAACCGGCCCTACGACGTCAAAATCAACCCCCGGGAGAACCGATTCGTGGCCTTCAGCGCTATAGGTACGTCTGAGATACAGCAAGGGTCAGATCAGGCTTTTACACCCTGCAGCATCAACACAACTCTAGAACTGCTGATGAGACGGAGCTGAGCAGAGTTTAACTTGAACTACCAATGAGTTCACAAAAAAATATATGTTCAAGGAGCTGAAAGGTATTTTTGGGATGGTTAAGCACACATATTGCTATACGAGTTTTGAACGTATAGGAAATCAACCATCGTCTTGCACTTATGCATTTGTTTGTTTCTTGTGACGTGATAGGACCGTTTTTGATCGTATTGTGATTAGTTGAGCACAAATAAATTCTCTCTCTCTTGACCTTGAGTTTGCAGTAATGCAAAACATTGTTATTGTAATTTATTTTTATTTATTGAAAAATACAAAGAAAAATTATAATAAAAATGTAACTAATTATATTTTTTTGGGGGGGGGGGGATGACCTTAATTTACAAGTAATTTACAACTAAAATCAAAAATTTTATAAAAACTGAATTTTTGTTATGAAAAATAATTTATTATATATATATATACACACACACACACACACACACACACTATAAATTATATTTAGTTGAAATATATATATATATATAATTACTAAATATTAGAAACTATATGTATATTATATTTAGAATATATATTTTTGAAATATAAAAAGGTATGTATTTAGGAAAAATGGAAATGTGCTTAATAAATGCTTAACTGGCTAAATATAATTTAACAGAATTATATCATTTATTCTATCATTCTCTCTCTCTCTAGAAATACAATAAATATATAAAAATTTAGAGTATTGTTTTGATATATAATAATAAATAATTATATTTAAACCATTTAAAAGTATTAATATAAAAATTATTTCTTATAGTTTGCATTTGCATGGATTGATGAATTCTCCTGTTTTCATTTCTCAGGTGAAGGCTTTCATAACTATCACCACACGTTTCCCTTCGACTACGCCACCAGTGAGTTCGGCTGCAAGCTCAACCTGACCACCTGCTTTATAGACCTCATGTGTTTCCTGGGTCTGGCCCGAGAGCCCAAGCGTGTGTCCCGAGAGGCCGTGCTCGCTCGAGCCCAGCGCACCGGAGACAGCAGTCACAGGAGTGGCTAACCACCGCCGTCCGTTCATCCCAACGAAGTGCACACCGGAAAACATAAGGACGTCTGCTCCTCCGGTGACGGGGAGTTTCGACGCTGCTTCCGCTCTACCTTCACGTCAGATGACAAATGTTGTGTTTCCCAGTCTAGCCTGTGAAGCTTTAATACGGGGATCTGACCTGTTTGTGTAGCTCTTATTCCGGCTTCCTTTTCTCGACAGCAGCTGTAGATATTTTCGAGTCCAGTCTGAGCTCACGTAGCTGACGTGACGTTCACTCAATGCAGTGCCCAAAAACCCTGTAGCCCTCCCGGCCCTTTATTGTGCGCATCTTACCAAATCTAACAGTGCAGTTGGATAGAAATTAACTAAGATGCACTTCTATTTAATATTGAACAGATGCACCTTAACTGCATTCGGACTACATAGAGTTCAGATGCAGACGTAGTTGAAAATTTCATAATATTGCCAATCTATTTTGTTGCCATACTTGCACAAATGGTTCATTCGGAGAATTGCGTGAATAGTTTGGAATCTGTAGGGATGATTTGTGATTTATATATTTTTGGGGTGAATTTTTGACCATGGCACAAATGCGACAGACAGCTGTGAAACATGAGTTCAATTTAATGTCTAATCTGTAACCACACTTACTTGAGTAACACTGAATTACATTTAACAGAGAAGGAATCTGTCGCTGGATTGAATGGTTGAGGTTGTGTGAGAATGACGGCGTGCATTGATTCCTGATAGAATGTGGAGTTTGGTTTTGTATTGTAATGGTGCAACACCATGCTTATCTCTTTAATGTTTTCATCTTATAAATACGCCTGTGAGCATGCTGTGTTAATACAGAACTCTTTTTTACTGCAGAATAATACAGACAGATGAACCTGTGGATTCACAGTAATTATAATAATTAATTTGTGTTATGAAGCCAAAAGCCATTGTGTTGCATGCAATCCGAATTGGTGCAAACTGAGGTTTTTTGCTCTTTTTCACCTGTATGTTTAATCAAACATAATGTATTTTCAGAGTGCTATTTTTCCATGTTTGGATTTCATGTTCACAAGTTGCTTGTAATTAAACTGTTTGGTAACTTTAAAAGTATTTGGATTGAGTTCTTTGAAGACTTTATACTGTATATTTCTCTCAGCCGGGACACAGATCGCCTTATTTCTGACACTTGTGAGTCAAGATGCCAAAAATGCAGTTGTGATATTTCTCATGCTGCTTGGAAGAAGCCTTCGCCTCTTAAAACTAAAGTGATGTTCCTGTTAGAGATAACAGTCAGTATAAACACTTGTTTAGTTATCATTTACTAGAAATAAAGTCTCAAGCAAAGATCTTGAGTGTTCTGCACTTCATTTCTGCCACTTTTCTCAGTTCTGGGACATTTTAATATAATTTAAGCACCTCTTCTTGAATCCTTTAAACCTATATCACAATTTATATCATGCAATTCTGAGAAAAAAAAATCAAAATTGCTAGATCAACAGCCCTGATTGGAATGTTTTCCTGCTGTTAAAGACGGTGCATTTTTTGCACAGCTCATAATCATGAACTTCATGTCTGTACTTGTGTCCGATTCTCTCTGGAAGGTTCTCTCTGTTTTTGTCAGAAGCAGCGTTATTATTGGCCGCTGAGTCGTTACGTCATCACGGGGGAAGGTTACAGGAGTTCACAAACGTCGCCGGAATGCCAACAGCAGATCAGCGGCAGCCAATCAGCAGCGCCGTATGACCCCGCCGGACCAATCAGCGAGTGCCTCTGATGAACTTATACAACGGCGCCAAAATGAGACACTAACGGTCGCGGTTTCACAGGATCACATTCATTTAGAGTCTTTCGTGTGGAAACTGATCCGTTGTGTGTCACGTCATGACAAACAAACCCAGCGGCAACTAGTCAACTAGTAACGGTGGTTTTACTTAGTTAACCATGAATCAAAGTGCATTTTTTTACTGTTTCTGTCAAAACGCAACACAAAAGCACGAATATTACTGAATTTGATAATTTATATTTGTCTTCATGAATATTACATTCATATATCAATATTTTAAATACACAAATATTATTATAATAATACCATAATATTATTATTAGTTGTTATTTATTTCAAAAAAAGATGATCGGGCTCATAATTTACTAATAAATCAAATCGCGGATTTCATTATGAAATATATCCATGGAGTGAAGCGCATGTTGCTTTTAGGTTGATGAGGAATGTTTTCTCGCCCTCTACAGGATAAACTCAAAACCAAAAGAACTTCAAACTGAATTAAACCCTCATGTTCTGTTGAGATTGCCTCCAAATGTTTTTTCCTTCAAAATTAATACCAGGAGTGTTGGAAATAAATCTGTAAAGAAATAGCTGTTACACTGAGCACTTATGAAAGTGGTGTATATTTTTCTCCAAGTGTTTTCAAGCGTAAGAGCTCACAATGAACTGTTTTCTGATGCACACGGACACAAAACGGCAAGATTCAGAACCAGAACATGAACACGTCTTACCAGGTTAACTGTATTCAGTTTCTCTGCTCTGTTAAAGTACTGAAGAATCTCACAAAAGCTGGCCAGGTCATATTTCACCTCAAAATTAAATAAGACTATTTTTAGGAGCATTAATATTTTATGACAAATGTTTAATTTCGGGGTGAAATAAGACCTGGACACTTTCTCTCCAGGTTTCATCGCACTCACGTCCGCAGAATTCAGAGACATTCATGTGTTGAATTTACATGATAATTTACAATCATTGATCCTGCTTTTTTTAGTCCAACTGTTGCATTCAATTCAATGCAATTTATGCAATCATTCTTTATGACCACAAAGTCAATCTGCTCATGTAGAATCTCACAGTGAATTGAATGCAACACCTTACAGAGGAATTATTTTACAAATGATTTGCATTTTTAATTCAATGCAATGCAATTTATGACATAACTGCAAACAATTAAATAAGGAGTGCAATAATTTAAACAAATTGGTTCTGCTTGGCCCATTTTTAGGTACCGTAAACTTTTTTTTTACAATTATAAAGTTGAATCCCAAAATATACCTAAGAATTATTTAACAAATTGTACAAATTGGTTCATTTAATGCAACACAATGTATGCATTAACAATTATGCATGGCATTCTCGCTTTGACCTGAATGCAATAATTCACAC
>NC_081793.1:28802075-28834575 GCF_963082965.1 Carassius carassius
GTATGATTTAGAAGCGTTTTGAAAAATGGGGACATGGGTTATGTTCTCATAAGTCACCCTCTCCTTGTAATACCTGTGTCATACCCATGACATTATACAGAGTTGTGTTCAGCGAAACACAAAAACAGCAGCATTCAGCGGCTCCTCCAGACATCTGCAGGTACCTGATGGTGGATGAGAAAATGTTTGTAATATTAATCACAATTCCACAGACACTATTGGACGAGAGCTGAACTGGATGATGACATCACTGAATCATCAATGAACTGACTTTATCTGGAACATGACTCTGTTATTGACTTCTTGCATCATTGACAAACTATTTTCCTGTTTGTCTCTGTAAAGCTGCGTAGACGGTCAGTGTAAAGGTGACTCGACAGTATTTTTTCCATATCATATGATATCAATATATATAACGATTAAATTTAATTCTAAATTAATTACTTTTAAATTCTAGATTCTGCGTTTTATTATTTAATATAAATTTATCCTCACAATGGTGTCTAATAAAATGAATTCATAAGACTTGCATGTTGATAACGTTTTTACATGATTAGCATGTTTCTATCATGATCAGCAAGGTGTTATCATTATCTACACATTTTGTTAGCATGATTAGCATGTTTCCAATGTGTTTCCAACACCTCGCTAGCATTGGAGACTGGAGTAATGATGCTGAAAATTCAGCTTTGATCACAGCAATAAATTGCATTTTAACAGATATTCACATAGAAAACACTTATTTTAGATTGTAAAATATTTCACAATTTCTACTGTATTTTTGATCAAATAAATGCATCTTTGTTGAGCAGAAGAGACTTATTTTAAGAATCTTCCCGACCCAAACATTTGAGCAGCAGTGTGCACATCAGCGTTTGAATGACTGGTGTCTATTGTGAGTCTGATTTGATTGACAGGTACCCGGAGCTGAAGCAGGGTGTTGTGGGTAAGTGGGTCTCAGGCCCAGACGTGGTTGAGGAGTGAAGAGACGGGGCATCTGAGGAGAAACCGCGGCCCCATACGGCCCCTGAACACACATTACAAAACATGCCTAAAATAACTACTGGATTACTGGTTAACCTCGACCCATACGTGATGATGTGAACTCAAGACAGAGCTGTTACCAGTTACTACAGTGCTACTAAAACTACCAACAACTTCAAATAAAGCTAAAAATAAATCAAACAAATAAAAAACTATCATTAAGATAGATCAGAAATCATGCATAGGGAACTAACTGAAATATATTTAGATGAAGTACTAAAGTTACCTCTTTCAAGACAACGAACACTGGTAACATGCAGACGCAGCATGACGATGCACTGTAGATCAGACGAGACGACCCTGAGCACACACACACACACACACACACACTGTACACCAGCCTCGTCTTTCACAATACTCTACTGATGCTACTGATGGACAACTTCATCAAGGCCACGAGGAAGAACATCATGTTTGCTGATCATCAGCAGACGGTGTGCACATCTTCATCGCAGAGAGAGAGAGAGACTCACCTGTGTGTGAGAGTGTGTGTGTGTTTGTGAGTGTGTGTGAGTGTGTGTGTGTGTGTGTGTGTGTGTGTGTGTGTGTGTGTGTGTGTGTGTGTGAGTGTGTGTGTGTGTGTGTGTGTGTGTGTGTTTGTGTGTGAGAGTGTGTGTGTGTGTGTGAGTGTGTGAGAGTGTGTGTGTGTGTGTGAGTGTGTGTGTGTGTAATTTAGCATTGGGTTTTTACTTAGTTGTCAGTTATAATCATCACAATTAAAAGAAATAAACATTTGAAATATATCAGTCTGTGTGTAATGAATTAATATAATATACAAGTTTCACTTTTTTAATATAATTATTGAAATAAATCAACTTTTTGATGAAATTCTAATTATATGACCAGCACATGAATATACGTCGAAACTGAACTCTGCAGTGGATCTGATAATCACATGAACTAACAACCCGAGAGGAAAACTGGAAACTCTATTTTTGTGACAATATGTAAATGGAAAAACGGGTAAAAGTTCACGTCAGGAACATGTTGAAACACGCGTGTTTATGTGTTCGAGCACAGAGCTGAAGACACGTCTGACTCTAAACTGAAGTTGCCGTTAAACCGGGATTTCTGCTTTTCCCTGCTAGATGCTATTAATATAAACCTAAATTCACCAGCACTTTAGAGCACTCTTTATGATGAATCCTAAATATAAGTCGTTTTGCATAAAAGTGTCTGCTAAATTAATAAATGCTACAAGCGTTTTCGATTTCAAATGAGCTTTCTGTTCATCTGTGTATCCTGAAAAATAAAATGTATCACAGTTTCCACAAAAACATTACCTGTTTTAAACATTGATAATAATAGAATATATAGAACAGAATAGATTCAAATCACTAAACTCGTGTAAATACAGATTTTATGTCTTAGATTCGTATTAAATGTAGTCTAAAAAATTTTTTTTGCCATCTTTATTAAATAGATGTGTAATAAATGATGTTTCTGTAGAGCAGAAGTATGTTTGTAATCACACAGGTGTTTATTACCGATTATCTGTTGTTAGCGTTAGCATTAACCAGCTGCTCTCCGCTTTCCTTCCAAATACACATAAACAGACTCGATTACACGCAATAAAACATCACAAGATTTCGAGAAGATATTAAAAGCGTTAGAACACAGTAAGTGTTGTGTGTGTACTTACGGTTGTTTATGAATATTAGAATATTAGCTACTCGCGCGTCACTCATGGGGAATGTAGTTCTGGGTGGAGTTGTAGTCCAGTACAGCAGCCGATGAGGGACAGAGTTTACGAAACGATAAAGACTCGAAATCCTCTCGACGAGACTTGTTATCTTTCTACTAATGCCAACATCGCTTAAAGTAAAAATGATTTAATTAAATAAAAAATAATAAAAACGAAATTATTCTCTAAAGCTAAATTACGCATACATTACCCGTGTAGATTTTCCTTCAATATTTAGGACATTTTCCCTTTATCTGGTTTAAAAGTGAATTAAAAAATAAAAGATAAATAACGCTACATCCAAATTATACTTTTTGGTGTTAAACACGTAAAAGTGTTCTTATGAATTGCATTTTATTTAGACATTTTAGACCGACTGATTACATCCCAGCAGACATTAAAAAAAAAAAAATATATATATATATATATATATATACATATTAAACTATTGAAAATAAAATCATTAAAAGTTCATGTAAATGTACTGTGTATATTTATTATGTATATTTAAACACACACACACATGCATGCATATAAGTAAGTTTTTTTGTTTATATGTATATCTATATATATAAATTGTATTAAATATAAAATACTGAGATTTAAATTATAAGTTTAATCAAGACTGCATTTATTTGACCAAAAATACAGAAAAAAAACAGTAATATTATAAAATATTTTTACCATTTAAAACAATGGTTTTCAATTTTTATATATTCTTTAAAATGTAATTTATTTCTGTGATCCCCAGCTATATTTTCAGAATCATTACTCCAGTTTTCAGTGTCACATGATCTTTAGAAATCATTTTAATATGAAGATTTATTATCAATATTAGAGACAGTTGTAAAACTTTTTCCCCACATTTTTTGATGTAAAAATAATGACGTTAAAAAGAACAGCGTTTATTTATAACAATACAAGTTTCTTACAATCTAAGTCGTTATTACCACTTTTTATCAATTAAACACAAAAAAAAAAAAAAAAATAAATTATAGCCTGAATGGACTGTAAGTCACTTTGGATAAAAGTGTCTGCTTAATGCATAAATTAAAATGTTTTAATTTAACTAACATAAAACCAAAGAAAGTCATAATGTTATTATGCTTCACCAAACAAATGGCTGATCTGATGAAAGTTTAAGGTATCTCAAATCCTCAGAGATCATCAGAGAGGATTCTAGCATTAGATTTCATAATGTTTGACAGGTTCTGGTTGTTCCTCAGGATAAGGGTCACTGTACGTACGGATACTGTTAAGCAGCATGGAAACAACAACAAAAATATGAAAACTTTACAATTGAAGCATGCAATTAGTATGCAGCTAGTTTCAGCTGCTAATAAAGTTTGCGATTCCTAATTTGCTCATGGTGCAGGATAAACACACTTTTCTTCTTTCTATCTTTCTTCTCCACAGCTTATAGTTCTCCCTGGACTCACCACGATTACACTTTACACACAAAACCAGGAGAAGGAAACTGACTACCTTAGATACTCACATCACACGCTGACACATTCTAAGCAACACAAAATCTTGTATTTAACTATCTTAGTTTAATTAACTAAACCTGTTATGTTAATAATGAAGGGAAAATGTAGTATATGGTATACAATAGAGGACTACAAGAGACCAGCACATTTTGCAGGAACACACTTAGAAAACGCTGCAGCAGAAAGTTTTAAACAATTAGTATTTTTTGTAACCTTTCCAAAAGAATGTAAGCTTATTTTTGCACTTTTATGTACCCATAATACTATCATTTGCTATGCAGATAAAGAATGTTTTTATTTTATGATTGCTTTTTGTTCGAGTGTATTTATGTCTCTCTTCCTTGTTTTTGTATGTTTGTACAAGTTTTGCAATAATAATAAAAAAGAAAAAGAAAAAAGTAATTTTTTGTATAAACGTGAAGCCAAAAAGAGTCAGTATTTTAGTAGAGTTATATGATTATGTGAAATTATACGGTATATGATATGATTATGGCCATTTAATGTAACTCATTCCAAATGTATATATATATATATATATATATATATATATATATATATTTTTTTTTTTTTTTTTTATACACTTATTCAGTCGTTCATTCATTCATCAAAAAATAATTTTGTTTCCCTGTCAGCGCTGCAGTTCTTCTTGACATCCACAAGATGGCAACATTGTCAGCATAACTATTTTTTATTTGTAATACTGGTATCTTTTATGTATTTTAACTAATTCACTAATTTTATGTATTTTAACAACCATATTCTGTAAATTATGCATTTTATTATGTTAAGTCACAACAGTGGTTTCAGTTTGTTAGCTGCATGTCAATGTCGATTTTATTTTTAACTGAAATTTTTTTACTTGAATGTTATGAAAACTTCAAAACATATGAAGTATGATCTCATAATTTGAATATACTGTAAAACAGAGTGTCAAATTGTAGGCCAGCCAGTCTTTCAGAACTACATTACCCATAATGCCCCGCCGCCGCGTCACCGGAGCTCAGCAGAGCATCCCGAGGCTCGAGCGACGAGCAGAACGCGCAAATGATGATTTCTGGCGTTTTCGTTCGCTGTAGGTGATGGTCGCAGGCCGAAGAGGAATCGTTCGTTATGGCCCGAGCCGTGGAATATTTCCCGACGGTTGTTCTTTAAGTGAGGAATGTCAGCTGCTGTTTCTTCCATCGGGATTCACGCGCAAATTGTAGGAAGATGAAGAAGCAATTCAACCGAATGCGACAACTGGCCAACCAGACCGTGGGCAGGTAAAACACCTTCATCTGTCACTCTCGCTGCCGCTGATGGGCGACTCAGGAATATATGATCAGCTTTACCTTACTCATTAACATATGCATGTGTGAAAACATGATGCTTGGAATGAGAGAGATAGAATCGGTCTGGATCTGATCTGATGTGTACAGCGGTCCTGATGTGGGCCTCTCGAGCATCCTTCACCTGTCCTGACCCCAGACCCATCCATCTATCTATCTATCTATCTATCTATCTATCTATCTATCTATCTATCTATCTATCTATCTATCTATCTATCTATCTATCTATCTATCTATCTATCTATCTATCTATCTATCTATCTATCTATCTATCTATCTATCTATCTATCTATCTATCTATCCATCCATCCATCCATCCATCCATCCATCCATCCATCCATCTATCTATCATCTATCTATCTATCTATCACACATTGATATGTTTGTTTTGTGTGTTTCAGAAGTGTAGAATTGCTTTATAGACTGAAACATTGTATATATATATATATATGTGTATATATATATATATATATATATATATATATATATATATAATAATTATTATATACAAAATTATTCTAAAATATTATTTTAGAATATAGTTTTATTAATAATTTAAATTAATTTTTATAGCTTGCTGAAATATTTCCATATATTATTTAAATTTACATTTACTGTATTTCAGTTAGAAATTTATGTTTTTCCAAAATGATTTTAAATTTAATCTTAGTTTTAGTTATTTCAGTGCATCAGGACAAAAATAAGAAATATTGTGATGGCATCTAGCTTAATTATATATTTTTAATATTAAATTTTTTTTTGTATTATTTAAATATCTAATAATGTTAAAGTTATTTAAATATTTTATATTTAAATATTTTATTAAATATATATATATTTTTTAATTTAGTTTCAGTTTCAGATTTTATAATAACCCTGATTGCGATATATATATATATATATATATATATATATATATATATATATATATATGTTTTATGTGTGTGTGTGTGTGTGTGTGTGTGTGTGTGTGTGTGCTCAGTTTGACACAAAAAGTTGTCGACTAACTGGTTCTTATGCCTGTCAAAACTCTTTTCTTTGTATTCATTAAAGATTTGATTATATTGCATTCCAGTGGTTTTATTCATACTCTTGAAGTGTGTGTGTGTGTGTGTGTGTGTGTGTGTGTGTGTCTCGGTTACTACGGCAACATGATGTGATGCTGTTGTGGAGATTCCCTGGAGATCAGTGACTAATGACGGAGACGAGGGACGCCCAATTTAATGAAGGACACACGGAGATCACGCCTTCCTAGATGCTTACACATAACAGTATGCACTGCAGTGATATTAAATTATTTAGATTAACCAAAATGTATGTTAACGGTCGGCTGGTATGGATATGGGTAGATTTTGAAACTGTTAATCAGGTTATTGTTTCTGTGTCATTGAGAGGTTCGAGCCACATGAATGCTAAAAACTTGATGCTTACATAACAGTAACCTCTGATTAATTATTAATCACGGTGTCATACGTCACGCTTCCCCAGCTGAGGGTTTCACACAATGCAGTGCACTAACGAGTGAAGACGCATGACGGGAAAGTGCAGTTTCCTGACTCAGAGACCTGCAGTGCATTAGACACTGAAGCTAGACGTGTGATTGAATACAGAGGTTGTTATTGGAGAAAGGTCAATCACTCTGTGCACATTTGATTGCTGTCTTTTATTGCATATAACAATTAATCACTCAGAGTAAGACCAGGGACATGAATCAGGAAAGTAAACAAAGTGGGTTTTGAACTCATGTGACTGTTTTGTTTGAATTCTTTCTCTTGAATGCAGATGGACTGAAAACAGCACTGTAGGAGAATAATAGCAGCGTGCATTAAAAATGCAAGTCATTGTGTTTAAAGCACGGGCGGATGGCTTGTGAGGCGGATGGCTTGTGAGGCGTCTGACGCTGTTATTGTGCTCTAATGCGTGTTGAATGATGGAAGGGTAACACCTTCTTCAGACTCGACATTGAAACTGTACGAGATCAGACTGAGCCAAATACAAACACCCCATGAAACCAGATTTTTGCAGCTTGTAGCTCATATCATGTTCTGTTTATACAACTAATAACTCAATAAACATTTCAGAAGTACAGTTGCATATAGAGACTGTAATATAACTATTAAACTTCTGTGTGCAGATCTATGCAGTGAGCTGTATAATTGTTGCTTTAAATGACTTGTGAAACAAACACTGGAGATCTTTTGAACTCTGATTAATTAGTGCTTTCATTAAGGAATAATTTGAATACAAACAGAGCAGATAAAGGAGTAGTTCAACCAAAAATGTGCACACTTAGGTCACCCGAGATCAGGATGAGTTTGTTTCTTCATCAGGTTTGGAGAAATGTAGCATTGCATCAGTGTCTCATCAATGGATGCTCTGCAGTGAACGGGTGCCGTCAGAATGAGAGTCTGATAAAAACATCACAATAATCCACAGCACTCCAGTCCATCAGTGAACATCTGGAGAAGGTTTAGAAATGTTTAAACGCTGCTTGATCTGTGCAGATTTCTCTCCTGATTCAGACCAGTACACTTTTTCACTGGTGGAAGTGTTATTTTCTTTTACTGCTGTATTGCTGCAGCATGAGTGTGGTTTTAAATGTGAATATTTAGTCGGTGTGCAGAAGAGCATGAAGCAGCTATTTCAGTCGTGTTTTAGGTTTATATTTGCTTCTGTCTGACAGTATGTCATGGACTCAGCCGGTTGTCTTCTCTAACAGCACCATGGGAGATGTTTCTTCCAAGAAAGCAAAACCTCCATCTGGTTGGGTCGCTCGGTCACAACAGATCCTGAAGCTCGTGTATTTATAATTTTTTGAAGTTATTTTGTCTGGATGACCATTTGGTCGGGCTTGAGACTGAAGAACGGCTCTGTTCTCACAGCCAAACATCCTGTGGTGTTTCTGACATCAGTTTGTGTTCGAGCCGAACATGAGCTGAATGTCCATTCATGTCCATTCATGTGCATTTGTTGAACTTCACATGCAACTTTTATCATATTAACATGCACACTAATATTAATTGGAATTGTGCAGTTATGTAAACACTGGATATTCATATCTTTATCTGTTTGTTTAAAAAGAAAGGTTACGTCCAACAACAGCTGCAAGATACAGGCAGAAATGTGTTTTTGATATCGATTCTTTATGCACGGTTTATGCAAATGAGTTTAAATTAGATTTTGGTCGTGCATGAGAATAAACGAGATGAAATTGCTGTGCAGAATCAGTACAGATGCATCTGAAGGAAGAGAATGTGCATGCAAACGATGAAGGTCATTATGCTGATGACGTGTGTTGGTTGTGATTCAGACAAACACAGCAATGTGACGTATCTGGACCGGAGACTGGTCCAGTGTTTGTCTCGTCCAAATCGTGCGATCAGTCTGTCCGGGAACTAGAGCATGCTGGGAAACAGAGAGCCACTGGTCATTGGGTACAACGGGAGGGTTTGGACTTGTGTGTCGACTTTCAAAACTTTAATTTATTTGTACAATGCAAATATTAGAGCTGATTGATTATGGCAAAATTGTATTCACAATTACTGGAAAATTATGTAACATAATGATTCTTTGAACATCATTCCATTATTAAGGTAAAAAAAAAAACACTTTAACAGCAGATGTCCTTTAACTTGAAATATAATTCAACTGAAAAACAAATAAAAAAATCAATGTATAAATGAAACAAATAAATATTATATATAAATATAAGTGATAAATAAATATAAAAAATATATATAATGCAGTATATTGTTATATATCAATTATTATCATAAAAAGTTATGTATAATATTTATTTGTTAAATTTTTATATAGATTTTTTTAATTTGTTTTTTTCAGTTTAGTTGTATTTCAAGTTAAAGGAAATCTTTTTTTTTTTAAATATTTTATTTATATATTTAAATTAAATCATTACATCTCCACTATTAATTTTTACAATTGTTTTATTTTCATAATTGTTTACAAATTGTTTGCAAAAATCACAAAAAATACATCTGACTAGCAAATATATTTAAATGATCCAATCATGAGGTTTTTGATCGTGGACGATTAAAATATCTCCACGATTTGCTTGTGAAGAATTATGTTAGTATTGCTCGACAGTGGTTCAGTTTACTGTACAAGGCCCCGCATTGACCGGATTCTGTCAAGAAGAAGGTTAAGTCAGTCGGATGAGAATCAGCGGCAGGAAGAAACCCATAGTCCGCAGAGAATCAGCACCCCTGGGAAAGAGGAGGAAACTTCAGGCAGAACCACCAGTCCAAGACAACAACCAGCCCACCGCAAAAAAGAAAACATGCAAGGACGTAAGCCGTTGGTGAAATGGCCGAAGTCTAACAGCAAGGAGTGGGAAACCATTAACACAGAATTAAGCCTTATCCTAAGTAATATCAAAGGATCAGCCGAGAAGAAGCTGGAGAAGATGGGCGACCTTATCTACAGCTACGGCGAGGAGAAATGTGGAGTGAAGGAGAAAGTCCGAAAGAAAGACATGCTTCCCGCCCCTAAATCCCGTCGGCTGCAAGAAATCCATCAACTTGTGAAAGAGAGGCGACGGCTAAGAAAGTTGTGGAAAAAGGCAACAGTAGAAGAAAGGGAAGGTATCAACTGCCTTCAAAAGGATCTAAAGCACAGGCTGTCAAAACTCCGCCGAGCTGAAAGCCTACGGATGCGCCGGAACAAGAAAGAGAAAGCCAGAACCGATTTCTATAAAGACCCTTTTAAATTTGTGAAAGGCATATTCACAAAGGAGAAGAGTGGATCCCTGAAAACATCAAAAGACCAGGTTGAAGAGCATCTGAGAACCATCTATACTGATGATAAAAAAGATGAACCGATCAGTGTCCCCATTGACATCCCTCCAATATCACCACCACAACATCAGTTTGATATCAGCCCTCCCAAGCTGAGTGAGGTGAAACAAGCAGTAAAAAAGGCAAGATCGGCATCTGCACCAGGCCCTAACGGTGTACCGTATAGTGTCTACAAGAACGCTCCAGATGTTTTGAAAATCCTGTGGAAAAACATGAAAGTGGCGTGGGACAAGCAAATCATCCCGAAAGCCTGGCGAAGAGCTGGAGGGGTGTTCATCCCAAAAGAAAAGAACTCAACCACCATCGAACAGTTCCGCCAGATAAACCTTCTGAACATTGAAGGCAAAATATTTTTCAGTGTGTTGGCACAACGACTGACACAGTACTTAAAACAGAACCACTTCATTGACACATCAATCCAAAAGGCTGGCATTCCAGGCTTTTCTGGATGCCTTGAACACAACAGCGTCATATGGCAGCAAATCCAGACTGCAAAGAAAGAAGGGAAAGATCTCCATGTCTTGTTCCTTGATCTGGCTAATGCCTATGGTTCAGTCCCTCATTCATTTTTGTGGGCTGCCTTTGATTTCTTCCAGGTGCCGACCACAATCACAAATCTAGTAAAACACTACTTCCAGGATTTACAGTTTTGCCTTACAACATCAGGCTTCACCACAAGTTGGCAACCGCTGGAAGTAGGCATCATGGCGGGTTGCACCATCTCCCCATTGGCCTTCACTATGGCAATGGAGATCATTATTAGAGCCTCGAAATGGGTCGTGGGAGGAGAACGACTACAATGTAACCAGAGGTTACCACCAATTCGAGCCTATATGGACGATCTAACAACACTCACAACAACTGTCCCCTGCACCAAGAGATTGCTGGAGAAACTTCATATAAATATAACATGGGCAAGAATGAAGTTAAAACCCAGTAAGTGCAGAAGTATCTCCATCGTGAAAGGCCAAATCACAGACCAAAGATTTTATGTCGGCGGAACACCTGTCCCAACTGTCTCAGAAGTGCCTGTAAAGAGCTTGGGGAGATGGTATGATGCAAAGCTCAAAGACACCAAGCAGTTTGAACAACTAAAAAATGATACCAGCATGTACATGGAGCGCATCAACAAGACCTTGTTGCCAGGAAAACTCAAGTTATGGTGCTTTCAATTTGGCATACTCCCAAGACTCTTGTGGCCATTAACGGTGTATGAGATCCCCATCACCAAGGTTGAAAAGTTAGAACGGCTGATAAGCACACAGCTGAAACAGTGGCTCGGAATTCCACGTTGTTTAAGTTCCGTCGGACTTTATGGACATGGCAAGTTGGAGTTACCAATCACAGGGCTCGTGGAAGAGTTCAAATGCACCAAAGCAAGGCTCGTCATGACCCTAACTGAATCTGAGGATGCAATCATTCGAACAGCGCCCCCCCAGGTAGTAGCGGGAAGGAAGTGGATTCCATCAGAAGCTGTTCAGAGTGCAAAGTCTGCGCTTCACTTCAGAGATGTGGTTGGACAAGTTCAGCATGGGAGGGCAGGGTTCGGACTCATCCCAAAAACTCCTCTGTGGCATAAAGCAACATCAGTGCAGAAGAGACAGCTAGTGGTAGAAGAAGTCAGGAGACAGGAGGAGGGAGAGCGACATGCCAAAGCCGTCTCAATGGCCAAGCAAGGGAGATGGACCAACTGGGAGTGTCTGGAGAAAAGAAAGATCAGCTGGCGTGACATCTGGCAGATGGAGGGAGCACGGCTGAGTTTTGTCATCAGAGCTACATACGACCTACTACCCTCCCCCCAAAATCTGAAAGAGTGGTATGGAGAAGATCCCACCTGTTCCCTGTGTCAAGTACCTGCATCCCTAAGGCACATTCTATCAGGGTGCACTACAAGTCTCACCCAAGGGCGCTATACTTGGCGGCATAACCAAGTACTCAGAGAGCTGGCATCAATACTGGATCAGAAGCGAACCACCACAAACAATCTCCCACAAACATCGGCAGGACAGGTCAATTTCACAAATTTTGTACCAGCTGGCCAGCATCAAGAGTATAGAACAACACCTAAGGATGCAAGCATCCTGCAGTCAGCGCGGGATTGGAAATTGGAAGTGGACCTTGATAAGAAGCTTGTGTTTCCCCCAGAAATAGCGGCTACAACACTCCGGCCAGACATGGTCCTGTGGTCTCCAACAACAAAGCTGGCATATGTTGTGGAATTAACAGTACCATGGGAAGAGGGGGTTGAAGAGGCCTATGAGAGGAAAAAGAACAAATATTCCGACCTGGCAGCTGAAGCATCCCAGAATGGCTGGAAGACCAGCATCTTCCCAGTAGAGGTGGGCTGCAGGGGATTTGTTGCCACTTCTGCCACCAGTTTGCTGAGAAAATTAGGGGTGAAGGGTCGCTCTCTCCAACAGGCCATCAAGTCCATGTCAAGTACTGCCGAAAAAAGCAGTAACTGGCTCTGGATTAAACGTAAGGACCCCAACTGGGCAGCAAGGTAGAGACAGATGGTATGCGGTCAGGCTTAGGCCCGACTCAGGGAGAAGGGCGCCCCTGCCAGCAGAGCCCACCAGGAATATGGAGGGTATGGCATGGAGGGGGGTGTACCTGGGACGCTGGGTACACCGTTGAGCCTTCTGGAGACGTTGTGGGCCTCAATCAACGAAACGTCGATGAAGCAGGGTGCCCACCTGATGACCCCAATGACATACCTTACCCTCCTTTTCGCCACTCCACACCGATTGCTACTATCAAGAGTTTCCTACTAAAGGGATTGAAACATCTAGTTCTATTAGCTATACACACACAAGGCCACAAACAACTGTTTTTTGCATGTGCTTTAGAGTCTTGCTTGTTAAACATTTCATTTGCGAGCGCATACACACTAAAAATCCTGTCAAACAGCTGCTGATTACTGGAGTGAGATATCTTTTGCTTCTGATGGTGCGTATACTGTCAAAAACACACAAGGTTTACACATAAACACAGTTGGTCATGTCTAAAGTAAAAGTAAACAGAGAGAAACACATGCATGTCTGAATATTAGATGCATGTAGCTCTTAAAGTGACAGCAGTCTAATAGTACTAAACATTAGTAATGTGCAGGGCGGGTTGGGGCGGGTTAAGAAATTATACTTTATTTGCGGGGCGGGCTGGGGCGGGCCAAATAATTTCATAAAAGCGGGACCCGCGGGTTGGAAAAAACCCGACCCGCGCATCACTACTAACATGCTGCCGCTTGTCATTAAAGGATTAGTTCACTTCCATCATTTACCAGAGATGTTTATTCTGGATGTGAACTGATGCTTCGCTGTAAATCAACAGCATGTTTTATATTTACAGCTCTGTTTGACCCTAATAAAGAGTCATTAGCTGAGCTCGTCTGTTAGTGGCACTAATTACTGTAAACCGTACTCACCTAAGTATGGAAATGACAATATGTTCCTTATGTTCCTCGAATGGCTTTTATTACGCTCTCAGAGGTTTTATTTACTATGTGATGTGAAGCTTTCGTTCTAGCTGTAGGTGAATGCGACATGAATCTCCTCCTGCTGTTGTGTGTGTATGTGTGTGTGTGTGTGTGTGAATAAAGACTCCACCGAGCTGAACTCAGATCAGTCGTGATCCTGCAAACTCAGTTAACCTTGAGGAGCTCAAGTACAGGAATGGAGCTTTTCCAAAGCAGAGCCAATGGACGGATGAGATACATGCAGTGTTGTTTAAAAGAATCACTCAGCCTCAAATGCAGCTTTTCTGACTCTGTGTGTGTCTGTCTGTGAATGAGTCTGTGTGAGTGTGTATATCTATATACAGTATACACACACACACACACATACACAAATATGTTATTACATAAATAATCAAAAATTTTCTGAGAAACTGACAAACACGCCCCTATCTCGGTAGCTCCGCCCCCAAACATGCTACACACAGGCACCTCCCCCTTCATGAGTGACAGGCCACAAGTGTGTTTTGGCGCTCGGTCTGATTGTGTTTCTCAGAAATCGTTAACTGCACCTTTAAATAGACTATTATAAATGTAATATTAGATGAATTTGCTGACTGCTAATGCTGGAGCTCTCTGCAGCGCTAATTCAGTTAGACGAGACGGAGGAAAGGAAAGTGGAGCACAACCGCTCATGTGTCTTAATGTGCAGCCGCTTGTCTTCCTGTGAAACGATGGAAAAGAAGGAAGAAGAGAGAGAGAGAGAGAAGGGGATGCTGTCATACACAGTATAAAGAGTACAATAGTGTAATATTATTCTACTGTAAATCAGCTGTGTTCTGTGTGAATCTGTGTTAAAGTGTAATTTATTTCTGTGATGCTCCGCTGTATTTTCAGCATCATTCCTCCAGTCTTCAGTGTCACATGATCTTCAGAAATCATTCTGATAAGGCCGCATCGTAACTGAAACAGAACCTCTTAAGTGTCTCCAGGCAGCTCAATTGCTTTTAAAAGTTTGCAAGCGATAATGCAATATCTTAATAACCATAAAAATACACACAATGGATGTTTAGTTAGATTAGACAATCTTATGAATTATTATATATTTTTTAATTAGTTTTAATTATCTGGATGTATTAATTTTTTGCATTCAGTTATAGTATTATGTTCAGTTGTACTGTTAATTAAGTAATTAAGTAATTAATTAATTAAAATGTATTTAATAAAAACATTGTATTCAACAATGTTTTGTAATTTTTTTTTTTTTTATATTATATGTTTAGTATGATGTTTAATTAATTATATTTTTGGTAGCTTTTGATATATATATATCAGTATATATTTTATTAATTAAACACCAAGAGTGGTTTTTTCATTTCAGAATTTTTTTCAGTATTTTGTCAGATTTCTTTCAGAATTACATTTATTTTCCAAATAATTCTGTTTACATTTCTGAAAATATTTTCTTTCAGATATATGTATTTTCTTTCAGAATTAAATTCACTTTTCACTTTGTTTCATAATTAAATTTCTTATTATTTTTTATATGTTACATTTTTTTAATGAACTTTTTATTGATCATCTCAGACGTTCTTGTCAATGTCATTTACATTAATGATTTTTTTCTTTATGAATTTCTTGGACATTTTAATGACATTGAAGGTCAGTTTAGCTTCTCTGTCTTTGTGCATCAGATTTGTATTTTTCACAGAGCTAGTTGCAGTGCATTCTGGGATTGCTTGCCTGGACACACGTAATGCTGATCAGAACCCTATCATAGCTTGTCTTAAAATGCCTCGTACGATTATTAGCTCCAGTGTGAGATCACAGATCTTGATGTAATGGAGCTCTGCTGATGGATTTGTGGTGCAGCTGGCCTGAAGGCAGACGCTGTGAAACAGTGAAGGTGACACGTCTCCTGAGAGAACAGGTGTGAGTCTGACACAGGTAACCTGAGAGTGAGAATCCGGTTTAAGTCACACACACACAGCCGAGAGCTTTATATAGCCGTCGGACTCCCGCTGAACCCATCACACACACACACACACACACTCCAGCAGCCTTTGAGATCTTCATCAGCTCCTGTCTGTTCTTCTGACATCTTTATCAGAGTCAGACAAGGAGCACAAATCGCTCTCAGTCATATTTCTCTCATTTTTGGTAGCTTACAGAGCAGAACGCTTTCTATTTGCAGGCTGTGTTCATTTATTTAATAATATTCAGGTTTAGTATTAGGTATACAATAAACCAATAAATTAATTAATGAAAATACATTTTATATAAGCAGTTTCTTCTATGATGAATGTTTTCAATTTCTATCTCAATTATATATATATATATATTTTTTTTTTTTTCGGAATGATATTTTTTAGATAACATTTAAAATTACTTGTTATGATGTATAGTAAAAATACTTTATGGTCATCTTCTCAGATATCATTATTTAGCAATTGCAATGTCATTTGCATCAGTGATTTCTTGAAAATATCTGAAAATATTTAATAATTTTTTATGACGTGGAAGGTTCGTTTAGGTTGTTAAATCTAAAAAACATGATTAAGAGTATTTTGGACGGTCAAGGTATATACAAAAATACATCTGCATCTGATGATTACTTCTGTTGAAAATTGTATAATATGATATGATATGAAAAAATTAAATGGCAAGTTATTTTTACAATTAAATCAAACCTTCTGTTGAAAATTGTGCAATATGGTATGAAAATAACCGATAAACCCTTTAAAAGAGCCTCACAACTGCTGCCCGTCTCAGTCTGATCTCTCAGAGTCTGATTCTGCTGGCCATCATCCGTCTCTCTGTCGGTGTAAAGCCATGTTTGAAGTGAGTTCCTCTGGTGTTTCGGTTCTGCTCCTGTGGACTCGTCCTCTCCTCGCTGTCCTGAAGACTTTGTGTCTGCTGCTCGCTCTTACTCTGGAGCTTCAGACGAGTGTGATAACTCTCACTCTCTGCTCTCTGAATCTGTGTTTACAGGCCTCTGCTGAGTGTGTGTGTGATCCTGTCTCAACGCATGGACAGAGAGAGAGTGTGTGTGTGGACATATGGCAGGCTCCCATCAGTGTGTGTTTCTCTCCACCAGTGGTGTATGTTTGTGTCTGTGGAGCATAACAGACACACATGTTCTCCTGCTGGAGTTCAACAAGCCTGTGAACACACACTCACACACACTTATACAAAGTTGTGTCCTGATATGTCACAAACACATGCCCACACACACACACACACACACACACACACACACACACACACTCTCTCTCTCTCTCTATCACAAACACATGCCCACACACACACACACACACACACTCTCTCTCTCTCTCACACACACACACACACATGCATTTTCTTGAATCTTGCCTCTTGAATATGAATCTTTGTAAGTTTCAGTAAATGTTGTGTGAACATTAAGCTATAAATATCCCTGTGTTTTACCTCAGTGTGTGTGTGTGTGTGTGTGTGTCTCAGAGGAATGGGTGTGTGTGTGTCTCAGGGGAATGGGTGTGTGTGTGTGTGTGTGTGTTCTCTGTGTCATTCTCAGGATGCTGTAATGTGAAGCGTGGTGAATCAGTGACTGATTTCATGAGAATTCAGAGACTCGTCCGCTCCAGTGTTATTCTGTGTGTGTCCGCTGTATTTCAGTGTGAATCAGAGACGACTCTGACTGAAGTGTGTTTGTGTGAAAATGAGAACCACACCTGCCTTTCATGAGAACACACACACACACACACACACACACAGTTAGCAGGTGAGCTTCCGCTTTAATTAGATTACACACACATAAGAAGTCACTTTACGTAACTGAGTGTCAAACACAGATGGGACGAGCGCTGGTTAATGGTTGTTTGACGTGTGTTTGTTTGCTCCACCCAGCTGTGCAAATGTCTGAAGAGGAATAACACCGTCTCGGAAAATCCGAACTTCAGTTCCCACAGTCGTGAAAAAAGGGAATAATCCTGTTTGTGATGAATGCAGCTGATTTTAAACATGTTTTACCCATTCTCCTTGACACCTTGAAAAGTGCATGACTTAGAGTTAATATAGCTTGTTTCTAATGAGTGTATTTTTTTATTTTAACTTGTTTATCCTTCAAAATACACTCATATTAAAGATATATCTATCTATCTTTTTTGCTTTCCAGGTAAAACATCTAAAATACTTCAAACAAGATCAATGTACAGTATGTACAATGTACAGACAAAGGTCTGTTTGTGAATACAATCTCAATGAAACTAAAAAAAGGAAGAAAGAAAGAAAAGGAAAATCAGGGGAAAAAGCTCTGGTGTACTTCATGATAAACATTGATCAAATGCATCAAAGTTCCTGCTGCACACAATGCTATATTTAGCACAAGCCATATCTGGATGTTGTAAAACACGGTAAATGACTCTTTCTATTGATAACCGTCCAGCATCACAGCGTTCATTTTCCCTTCTGTGGAACATCTTTATGGCCAGAGGATCATAAATGTGCTCCAGTTCTTCTAAATGAGTTTTCATTCATGAAGATCTTCATTATTTGTTTGGTTAATGTCTCAGATGATGACACGGCAAGCTGTAAGTCATCGTTATCGTAACCAAATTCGTAATATTTTATGCAGTGTTGCTTCTTAAACATGAACTGTTTATGAATTTAATCACTCATTATAATGACTTTAATCTCAAGATTTTTTTTATTACTGCTTGGCCCTAATCCTCTTCTGTATACGTATTTATCTTAGTTTCGATTTTAGGTTTAGGATTTATGTTTGGCTTATGGTTACTTGCATGTAATTATCTATAATTAAATTATGGTTATTATAATAGTAATTACATGTAACGTGTAACAAGGACAGCTTAAAATAAAGTGTTACCAACTATATTTGAACCCCCAAAACAAACAAAAATACAAATTAAAAACATAATTTCAGTTTATTGTACTAATAATAATAATAGTTCATTATAGTTTATTAACTGACTTTTAAACATTCTAATACAGTTTTTTATCATTGTCATATATCATAAAAATCATATTTTTAAATATAGCATTGAGTATTTTCACATGCAGTTCGTTGAACTCTCATAAAGCAAACAGTTTACATCTGCAGCCGGCTAGACAGCTAGCACCTCCGAGCCATATATGGAGAGAGGGGCGGGGTCTTCAGAGCTCATTAGCATTTAAAGAGACATGCACCGAAATATGTCGCTGTGATCAAAACTGTTTCTCACAATGTGAAGAGGTGTTGTTTTACACAACTTTTGAGGAGTTTGAAGAAGTGCGTAACAGACATTTCATAAAGACTCTAAAGAATCATAGTACCAACTTGTGGAAAATGAGCATCCGACGTCCCCTTTAACTGTTTATTTACATTTTTACATTTTACGAAAAAGTTAAATAATCCATACTGTATAATACATCTCATACGTTGTACTATTGTGTGATTCAGGGATTCAGATCTTATAGAGTTGTTTAAGGCTGCCAGGACTGATTCTGTGTGCTTGCGTGTGTGTGTGTGTGTGTGTGTGTGTGTGTTTGTGATTAATCTGGTTTTTATTTTGTATTGTGTGTTTGAGGAACCTGTCTTTCCGGTCCGTGTTGTGAACACATCAGTTGTTTGTTTTGGATCAAACAGGTTAAAAGGATCCTGACACACTTTAACTACTGTGTGTGTGTGTGTGTGTGAGAGAGAGAACACACTCTCTGGATTGTCAGAGTAGCTGAGGTGAAGGAACAGATTAAAAATCTTTTAACAGCCAGGGTGATTTGTCTCTTTACATTTTATTTAATCAGTTTTTAGACATTAAAGGGAAGATTTCTATTAGATTTTTTGTAATATTTATTGGAATTAATAGATTTAAATATAATATATATATAACACTGCTGTTCAAACGTTTGTGATCAGTAAGTTTTTTAATGTTTTTTAAAGAGGTCTCTTCTCACCAAGGCTGTATCTGATCAAAAATACAGTGAAGTGAAGTGACATTCAGCCAAGTACGGTGACCCATACTCAGAATTTGTGCTCTGCATTTAACCCATCCGAAGTGCACACACACAGAGCAGTGAACACACACACACACTGTGAACACACACCCGGAGCAGTGTTCATCATTTATGTTGCGGCGCCCGGGGAGCAGTTGGGGGTTCGATGCCTTGCTCAAGGGCACCTAAGTCGTGGTATTGAGGGTGGAGAGAGAACTGTACATGCACTCCCCCCACCCACAATTCCTGCCGACCCGGGACTCGAACTCACAACCTTTCGATTGGTAGTCCGACTCTCTAACCATTAGGCCACGACTTCCCACTAATACAGTAAAAATTGTGAAATATTATCATAATTTAAAATATCTCTATTCTATGTTAATATATATTAAATGTTGTTTATTAAAAAATGTATTTTCAGCATCATTACTCCAGTCTTCAGTGTCACATGATCTTCATTCTAATATACTGATTTATAATTAATGTCGGAAACATTTGTGCTGCTTAATATTATTTTGGGACCTGTGATACTTTTTCAGGATTTTTACCAACCTTAAACTTTTGAACAGTAGAGTAATTTGTTACAAAATACTCATTGTTGCAATTAATAGATTTAAACAATATAAATATATATAGATAGATATAGATATAGAGGCCTATAATTTTTGTTATTCTTGGTCTTACACCACTGGCTGTTCTCACTAAGGTCCTGTAGAACTTCCTGTTTTTTTTACACTGATCTTTAGTATCAGCTGCTTGCTGTAGGTTTATATTTTTCTGTTCTTCACTTTATCTGTTAATTAACTCTTTCATTCATTGTCAGTCAGTTCCAGGTTAACATCAGAGCGCCACCTGCAGGATCAGTACCACACACACACACACACACACACACACATAAAGTTTTAAAGATCATCTGTGAATCCTGACAAATAAAATGCATCACAGATTCCACAGAAATATTGTGCAGCACGACTGTGTTCAACACTGATAATAATCAGAAATATTATCATGATTTCTGAAGATCATGTGACACTGAAGACTGGAGGAATGATGCTGAAAATACAGCGGAGCATCACAGAAATAAATTACACTTTAACACAGATTCACATAGAAAACAGATGTTTTACAGTAGAATAATATTTCAGAATTGTACTGTATTTTTGATCAATTAAAAGCAGCCCATGTGAGCTGGAGAGACTCTTTCAGAAGCACTGGAGATCTTCTATCTGAGGTGTGTGTGCTGCTGTAGAGATCTGAGTGAAGATGTGTGTGTGATTGCTGTCGTTCCTGTCGGTCTGGTCTCATTCCTGACCCGTTCTCTCGTGCGTCTCTGTTCTCATCATGGCTCTGTGGAAGAGAAAGCTTCAGATCTCCACCAGACGTAAGAGGAAAGTGCTTGAGTAAGACTTCAGTGTGATTTTACTGATTGATTTCTGCGAGTCTCCTGCGGGCCGTGAGTGTTTCTGTGTCGGACACACACTTGTGTCGTGTGTATTATGTCTGTGGTGTGTGTGTGGCTGGTCCGGATGCTTCAGTGTAGCTCAGGCTATCTTATTTCATATTTCATAAAATATCTTATTTTTGCAGAAAGTAAAGTCTATTTTTTGGACTGTAAATATGTTTTCTGTTGTGACATTACTTTCAATTCCCCCACAATTTTCCTTTTTTTGGTATTATTCTCAGGTTTTTCTCAGTGTGGATTGTCATTAAAATATTGAATACATTTATACGTTGTTTTACTCAACTGCAGGTCGCTCTGGAAGAAAACTGTAAATATATTAACTTGACCTGAGCTGAACTGGATTAATTTCAGCTGTTGTTATGATTTCTGTCACATGACACCGACATTAAATTCCTCTCTCTCTCTCTCTCTCTCTCTCTCTCTCTCTCTGTGTGTGTGTGTGTTAATATGCTTGTCTGAATCCCAGCATGTTCAGTGTTTCTCTAATCAGTGATCACTCTGTCTTTCAGGGCAGAGAAGACTGAAGTGCTGAGTGAAGATCTGCTGCAGGTGAGACACGTGTGTGTGTGTGTGTGTGTGTTCATAACTGAGTGTGTGTATGTGTGTGTGTGTGTGTGTGTTCATTACTGAGTGTGTGTGTGTTCATAACGGAGTGTGTGTGTGTGTGTGTTCATAACGGAGTGTGTGTGTGTGTGTGTTCATAACTGAGTGTGTGTATGTGTGTGTGTGTGTGTTCATTACTGAGTGTGTGTGTGTTCATAACGGAGTGTGTGTGTGTGTTCATAACGGAGTGTGTGTGTGTGTGTTCATAACGGAGTGTGTGTGTGTGTGTGTGTGTTCATAACGGAGTGTGTGTGTGTGTGTGTTCATAACGGAGTGTGTGTGTGTGTGTTCATTACTGAGTGTGTGTGTGTGTGTGTGTGTGTGTGTGTGTGTGTGTTCATAATGGAGTGTGTGTGTGTGTGTGTGTGTGTTCATAACGGAGTGTGTGTGTGTGTGTGTTCATTACTTAGTGTGTGTGTGTTCATAACGGAGTGTGTGTGTGTGTGTATGTGTGTGTGTGTTCATTACTGAGTGTGTGTGTGTGTGTGTGTGTGTGTTCATAACGGAGTGTGTGTGTGTGTTCATAACGGAGTGTGTGTGTGTGTGTTCATTACTTAGTGTGTGTGTGTTCATAACGGAGTGTGTGTGTGTGTGTGTGTTCATTACTGAGTGTGTGTGTCTGTGTGTTCATTACTTAGTGTGTGTGTGTGTTCATAACGGAGTGTGTGTGTGTTCATTACTGAGTGTGTGTGTGTTCATAACGGAGTGTGTGTGTGTGTGTGTGTGCAGGTGGAGAAGCGTCTGGAGCTGGTTAAGCAGGTGTCTCACAGCACTCATAAGAGGTTGACCGGGTGTCTGCAGGGTCAGCAGGGTGTGGATGTGGAAAAGCGCTCCGTTCGCTCGCCTTCAGTAAGTCACACAGTCAACGAACAATTCCTGCACTGGTCTGAATCAGTCCGACGACTCATTCACTGAATCAACTCACTAAATCAACTCACTGAATCAACTCACTGAATCAACTCACTGAATCAACTCACTGAACTGCAAGTCATCATTATTTTCAGCAATTAAAATGATGAAAATTTTGTTACTGAGATTTCATGAATGTTGTTGTTGACTTTATTTAATTTAATTTACTTTAATTCATTTAGTTTTGTGGAACTGACCTTCATTCTGTTCCACAGGGGGGAAGAAATGCATTTCTCATTTCTGTTTTGATCCTAATTATTAAAATTAATATTTTTAGTTTTAAAATTAGTTGCTGTATTACAATGAAAAAATAAAGTGTATATATATATATATATTGTTGTATTTTTGTTTTTTGTTTTTTTCTATAAATCCAACACAAGAATCTTGTAGTTTGGGGGTTACCTGCGGTCTGCACTAGTATTTGAAAAGCAAACAAAGACATGTTTATGAAAGTTTGTTTTCATTTAACTTAAAATTTAAATTCAGTATCACCCGTCTGCGTGTGTCCAGCCAACAGAAAAATAATGTTACAAATCAGCATCAGATAAAGGCAGGACAAAAATACTTCAAAATATATTAAATATTTTTAAAATGCTACAATATATATTATTTTAGCATATATATTATATTTAAACAGGATTTTATTTATTTATTTTTTATTAATAATATTTATTTTTTCATTTAGCTCTTTCATTGCAGTGCCCATGACAGTAAAAAACAAAAGTATCACATGTGTGATGGCTGCACTATGCCTATTTTTGAAATTGTTGCTTTTACAGTAATTATTTTCCATAACATTTCCATAAAAATGTGTATACTGTGATATATATTTCGATATACATTTTAGGACAGTGTGTGCATGTACTGATGTGTGTGTGTGTGTTTTCAGCAGAAGAAGCTTCCTCTGACGTCTCTGGCTCAGTGTCTGGTGGAAGGAGCAGCGGTTCTGGGTGACGACTCTCTGCTGGGGTGAGAGATTTAACAATGACAGAAAGCATGCTTTTAGGGTCTGTATGTCATTCTGTGTGTGTGCAGGAAGATGCTGAAGATCTGTGGAGACACCGAGGACAAACTCGCTCAAGAGCTTCTGCTGTTTGAGCTCCAGATCGAGCGAGACGTCGTTGAGCCGCTCTTCACTCTCTCCGAGGTGTGTGTGTGTGTAATAATAATAATATACTGTTATTCTGATCCACACTAATGTAGTGAAATAATGTAAATAATACAACAGATAATAGTGGTCCTGGATGATGATTGGTTGCTCCAGTATTTTAAAGATATAATCAAAAGGGTTGAACGACTTTGAGCTAAAATATTTACTTTAATATATTACATACAAATTCATGCAGTGCTTTAATTCTTGTTTTTGATTTGAAAATTATTTATTTACTTTTTTGTAAATTTTTTATAAAAATAAACAATTACTTATTCAAAAATAAATAATAAAATTTTATGTAAATATATAAATTCTATTTTTATAAGTATAATCGAAAAATCTATTTTATTCATTTACAAAAATATTTTAATTTATTTAATTTTTTCCCTCCGTTAACCCCAGATTTGGAAACCCTGTGCCTGCGCTTGAGTCAAAATATTGTGTTATATTTGCATAAATCTTTTGTAAAAGCAGTAAAACTGACATTTTTCTGTTTCAATGTGTATTTATGTATTGTTTCTCAAAGGTTGAGATTCCCAACATTCAGAAGCAAAGAAAACATTTAGCCAAACTCGTACTGGACATGGATTCTGCTCGCACACGGTGAGAAACTCACACGTTTATCCAGACATCTAAACAAGGACATATAATTATAATTGCTAATTAAACTTGAGATCACATTGACATCAGATGAGATGTTCAGAATTCTGATTGATGTTACTGCTGGTTTTAGTCGAGTTGCATTGTGGGATACAGTATCTCCTCCAAACCTCTAGGTGGCACCAGTCGACCAAATCTTCAACGCTGACTAATAAGGACATGCCCACCGGGGCCAAAGTCGACGCCCTCAGGGAGGAGATGGAGGAGGCGGCCAATCGCATGGAGATCTGTAGAGTGGGTGGAGCTTATCAGACTCTCTTTCTCTATTATATCATGCATACTGTAAAAAAGCAGCATCATGTTTAATGTCAATGTTTTTCAGGACCAGCTCTCAGCGGATATGTATAGTTTCGTGGCCAAAGAAATTGACTATGCAAACTACTTCCAGACGGTGAGTGTGTTGACTCTGTTCAGACGGAAAGCTTGCCTTTTTATCGTTAACATCTCTCTGTCGCTCTGTTCAGCTGATCGAGGTCCAGGCCGAGTACCACAGGAAGTCTTTGGAGCTGCTCCAGAACGTTCTGCCGCAGATTAAAGCGCAACAGGGTGAGAATCATGAATAAACATCAGAAACAGAAGGAACGGAATAAACCTGGAAACACCAGCAGATTTTAGTCTTACAAATGACATCGTATCTCTCTCAGTTTATAATAATAATCTATTATTTAATCATATATTATTATGACACGTATATATATATATATATATATATTATTTAATGTGATAATATATTACTATAAATTAACTAGTTATATATCATTTAATATTATAATGTTATAATAATAAAATGATTAATTTAATATGATTGTAACATATCTTTATATTTTTGTAATTTGTAATGTTAATAGAAATAATTGTACTAGTTTATTAATTTAAAAATATATAAATATTATGAATAATATTTTAATAATTTAAATGTATATATGAATAATATAAATGAATTTATAATTAAATATTAAATCATTTAATTAAATAATATATCATATTTTATTTTTGTATGATATATTATTATTATTATATAATAATTATATAATTTAATATTATTACATAATATTTTATTTTTAATTTTGAAATTATTATAGAATGTAATATTATAATATGATATTTTATTTTATTATTATATAATATTTTTATCATTTGGTTAATAGTTAAGTTATTATATAATATTATTACAATTATATAATATTTTAATAGTCATATTATTATAAATTAATTAATTATATGTCATTTAATGTTATTTAAAATATGAATGTTATAATAATACAATTATAAGTTCATATAATATGGTATATTTGGTATATAAATAAATAATTGTACTTGTTTATTAACATTATTAATAATATTTTAATAATTTTAATGTAAAATAATTATAATAATATAAATTAATTAATAATACAAATTTTAATAATTTAATTAAATAATATTATATTGTATTTGAAAATGATATGATATATGATATGATATAAATTTAATATTACATAATATTTTATTATAATTGTGAAATTATTAAATAATTTTATATTATTATTATTATATCATGTTTTATCATTTGGTTAATTGTTAAAAATGATATAATATTATATTTTAGTGTTAGTATTATCATATAATATTTGTAAAATTATATAATATTTTAATAGTCATAATCTGAACCCTAAATGGCCTGTTTGGTGTGGTTTTGTCAGTAAAGTGTGTGTGGTTTGTGTTTCAGAGTCATGGGTGGAGAAGCCGTGTTACGGGAAGCCGTTAAAGGAACATCTGTCTCTGAGCGGGAGAGACATCGCCTTCCCCATCGAAGCGTGTGTGACCACGCTGCTGGACTGCGGTCTTCAGGAGGAGGTGACTGATCACTGTCCACAGCACATCACTATCTCTATATGACTGAATGTCTATCTCTATGCTCTGAATCCACCTGTGCATGAGTGTAAATGCATGTGATTATATACGAGAGCATATTTTGTGTGTGTGTTTGCGTCAGGGTTTGTTTCGGGTTGCTCCGTCTGCCTCGAAGCTGAAGAAGCTGAAGGCGTCTCTGGACTGCGGCGTGATGGACTTTCAGGAATATTCTGCAGATCCTCACGCCATCGCAGGTGAGATTCCCCTCCGCTTGTTTTTAACCATCAGATGGACGCTCCTGTTGGCAGCTCAGCGAGTGTGTGTGTGTGTGTGTGTGTGCTGTGCAGGTGCTCTGAAATCATACCTGCGGGAGCTGCCCGAACCCCTGCTGACCTTTGACCTGTATGAGGAGTGGATTCAGGCATCAAAGTGAGTTAAAGTGACATTAATATTAACAGAAGTTTCTAGTATGTAATGTAGTTATTCAGGAAGTGTGTGTGTGTGTGTGTGTTGACTGCAGTATTGCGGATCAGGACATGCGTCTGCAGGCGTTGTTATCGACCAGTGAGAAACTTCCTACAGCAAACAGCAACAACTTCAAGTGAGTCCAAATATATTAATACCCTATATATAGTACATTAAGGCTTTATATAAGGACACATTTTATGATTCATTAAGGTATAATTTATATATAGAATATTAATATATACTTTAATGTAATCATATGATTCAAAATGTAAACAAAATAAATTTATATTATACATTTGCATATATCATTATAGTATGTATATATATATATATAGTATATAATTTTAAATAATAATTGAATTAAAAATAAATGTAAACAAAATTGTGTAATATATAATTGTTAAGTTGCAATGATTATACTTATATGTAATTATTTATTTATTAACATTTTAATTGATTGATAGATAGATTTCACACTCTAATGTATCACTGATCTTGTTTGATTTCCAGGTATTTGATCAAATTTCTTTCCAAGCTGAACGAGTTTCAGGATTACAATAAAATGACGCCAGGAAACATTGCGATCGTTCTGGGGCCAAACCTGCTGTGGGCGAATACAGAGGGGTGAGTGACACACACACACACACACACACACACACACACACACACACACACGCACACACACACACACACACACACACACACACACACGCACACACACACACAGACGCACACACACACACACACACGCACACACACAGATGCACACACACACACACACGCACACACACACACACACACACACACACACACACACACACACACACACACACACACAGACGCACACACGCACACACACAGACAGACACACACACACACGCACACACAAACACACACACACTCACACACGCACACAGACAGACGCACACACACACACACAGACGCACACACACAGACGCACATACACACACACACGCACACACACAGACGCACACACACACACACACACACACACACTCACACACACTCACGCACACACACGCACACACACTCACTCACACACACACACACACACGCACACACACACACACACGCACACACACACACACACACACACACAGACGCACACACACACACACGCACACACACACACACACACACGCACACACACACACGCACACACACTCACACACACACTCACGCACACACACACACACACACGCACACACACTCACTCACACACACACACACACACACACGCACACACACACACACACACACACACACACGCACACACACACACACACGCACACACACACACACACACGCACACACACACACACACACACACACAAACACACACTTACTCAAACACTCATGTCTCACTGTGTCTCAGGAACATGACGGAGATGATGACGACCGTCTCGCTGCAGATCGTGGCCATCATTGAGCCGCTGATCCAGCATGCTGACTGGTTCTTCCCCGGAGGTCAGGAACATGACCCTTCACTACAATTACAACCATAAAAAAAACTAAACATTTTGTTACTTGAAACAAAATAATCTGAAATAAAATATTTTTTTTCAATCTTGAAATAAAAACTTTTATTTCAGCTAGTTGCCAAGACAATTACTGAAATTACTCAAATAAATAAATGAATAAATAGAAATGAATAAATAGCTATTTAGACATTAAACAAAGAGAAACAACATAACTTCTAAAATTAAACCGAAATTCAAATAAAAACAGAAAATAATAAAATAATATATTACATAAAATTAATAAATAGCTATTTAGAAATTAAGAAAACAGTAAAAAATAGAAACAACAAAATTACTAAAATTAAACTGAAATTACAAACATTAATCTAGTCACAGTAATTTGCGTAATGTTGAAAAATTTGTTTATATATACATCGTAAAATTGTATTTAAAATAAATTATTTAAAATGTTTATTTTATATGCAACTTTGTTAGTATAAATTATTAATAATATTTAATTATATATTTAATATACTTGCATATAATTATTAATTTATAAATGTATGTAAGTGTGTATTTAGGTTTTACTTTACATTTAACTTTTTAGAAGTAAGAACTGATTTGTATTTGTTGTTGAAGATTTTTATTTTATTTTATACATTGACATAATGAAACGTTTAATGCACTTCATGATGTTATAATAACAACAAATGCAGTATGTTTTCTTTTTCTTTGCATTTTATATCAATATAGTACAAGATTAAAAGTAGTCTGATTACATTTCCTACAATGTGTCATGTTGTTTGTTATCAGTAACGGATTACAGTTTCTCTGACAGCTACTGCTTTTGCGATACGGTGACAATACCAATCTATTTTGTGTGCGCAGAGATTGAGTTTAACGTCACAGGAAACTACGGAAGCCCCGTTCACACCAATCACAACGCCAACTACAGCTCCATGCCATCGCCAGACCTGGACCAATCAGATCGCAGACAGCAGGACCAGAGCCGACGCCCACTCAGCGTCGCCACCGACAACATGATGCTGGAGTTCTACAAGAAAGACGGGTGCGTTGTGTGTACTTCATGTGTCCGTGTGCATGCGCTCCTCTCCTCACTTTGGGTTTGAATCACTGATGCTTCTGCTTTTCTTCCACTAATGCAGCATTAGGAAAATTCAGAGGTACGGTGAAGCTTCTACCTTGTCCTGTTCTGTCCTGATTTACTGCAAACCTGCTGATTCTCAACGCTGGTGTTGCATTTCTGAAATTGCAAATTAATTCATTTTAGAGGTGTTTTAGTATATCAGTCAGAGTACACTATTTAAGATTAAATTGTTTTTTTGTTAATGAAAGAAGTCTCTTATTCTCATTAAGGCTGCTTTTATTTTATCAAAACTACTGTGAAAAATGATGAAATATTTTTACAATTTAATACAACCATTTGCAATGTGAATATCTATTTAACTTTAATTTATTTCTGTGATGCTCCGCTGTATTTTCAGCATCATTCCTCCAGTCTCCAGTGTCACATGATCTTCAGAAATCTGAATAATATGATGATTTACTGCTCAAGAAACATTTCTGATTATTATCAATTTTGAAAACAGTTGTGCCGCACAATATTTTTGTGGAAACTGTGATGCATTTTATATTTCAAGATTCACAGATGAATAGAAAGTTAAAAGAACAACATTTATTTAAAACAGAAAGCTTTCATTACATTATTAATGTCTTTACTGTCACTTTTGAGCAATTTAATGCATCTTTGCTTGAAACAAATATTGGCGAGCAACCCAGGAACGAAAAGTTACAAAAGTTTTTTTTTTTCTTACCGGCCCAAATGCTGCAAATGGGATGTTTGTTGTTGATAAAATGTGTGGGATGTGATTGGCTGTGCCTCTGCCCCATTACAGTATGGGAGTGCGAGTGATGGACACCTCCTGGGTTGCTCGCCGAGGCTCCTCCTCCTCGTCTCGTAAGAGTTCATCGACTCCTCCCAGCCTTCAGCCGCCCTCTGATTCGCTGAACCCCGAGCAGCCGGCCGATGTCTCCACCTCCCCCTCACAGACCCCGCCCCCAATCACCGGCGATAGGACCAGGTAAAACAGAGGCAACCAATAGGAATCAACGCACATGTCACATGACTGCTGCTCGTTTCAGTTCAGCCAGCTGAGATCATCATGAATATTAATGTCAGATTATACAGTATTTAAATATAATCAAATACAATTTGTGATTGAAAGCAGAGATTAAAGCAAATAAATATTACATTTTGATAATATTAATGAATTAGTTGGCTGAACTGAAACTGGAGTTGTTCTTCTTCTTCCTCTCTTTAATTCAAATTTTTTAATCATGTTATTCTAAAGCATTATTCACTGATTATCTTTCTCTCTGCTGTGGTACATGATGACAGATTTTGCATTTCTGCATGAACTATTCCTTTATTTATTTTCTCTCTGTTTTGTTGACTGTGTGAATCCGCTTTATTTTGCAATATTTTAATATCCTTGATATCTCATCATCACACGCTCCTCCACGCTGTATGTTCAGAGTCACTCTTCAAAACATATCAATATATCTGTGGAAAATTATACAGTAGCTCAGTTAACTTGTGCTCAAATTTATTATTCATTTTAATTATGAATATTATATAGTAGTATTAATATGAATCATAAATCATCTTAAATTTAATTATAATTAATTAATCTATACTAGTAAATATTAATACAATTCATTATATTAATATTGATTCATAATAAATATTATTTATTACATAAATATTAACAATGATTTAATAATTGATGATTAAATCCTGAGAATTGAATAATTGATCATTATAATTAGTATAATTAGTGCTGGATAACAATTAATTGCATTGAAAATAAAATGTATGTTTACATAATATATATGTGTGTACTGTATATTTATTATGTATATATAAATACACACGTATGTATGTATGTATATATTAAAAAATATATAATTAATTCATAATTTATATAAATAAAAAATAATCATTTATTGATATTTATTAATATGAAATAATTATATAATCGAAGTATAATATTTAATATTTAATTTATAGTTATTGATTATTATATTAATTAATTAATTGAATTAAAATGAATAAATATTAAATTGTAATTGAATTAGTTACTATTTTATTAGAACTTATGAATTCTAGTAGTACATAATAATAGACAATTATTTATTATTTGACTGACTGTTAAATAATAATTGAATCATTGCAAATAATAATTTAATTATAGTGAATTAATATTTATAAATATTAAAATAATTAATTATTGAATAAGTATTAATAAACATAAAAAAATACTCATTATGATATTCATTAATATAAATGATTAATTTATTGTTTCGATTAGAATTATCAGTAAATTTTAAATTTAAAGAGAAAGTTTAAAAATACTAAAAAAAAATTTGAAATGTGAAATTTGAGAATATATATTAAATGATTTTTAAATAAATATTCATTCACTAATATTATGAATATTAATTATTAACTTTAATTAGCTGAAGTACGTCAGCACAGAAAATAAAATTGCACTAATGTTGGGATGATAATGACACGAATGCTGTTGATGGAGCTGGATGCACAGTTCTCAGAGGACCCCTGTTTTATCTCCCAATCTTGCGAATCTTTTCAGCTCTGACGAGGCGTCATCCAATCTCTTGGACTCCTGTCTCGTCTGCCCCTCCCCTGAGGAGGAGCGTCCACCCCCTCCGTACCCGTTCCCTGTCTCCTCCTCTTCCTCCTTCTCCTCCTCCTCCTCCTTGTTCTCTGTCTCTCACCTTCGAGTGCGTCCCGAATGCGTCCCTCCCTCGGCGTTCAGCCGCTGGTCCGTGTACAGCCCTCCGCCTCCGCCCCTCCTGTCCTCCACCTCTCTAGACATCAACTCCAACCCCAAACCCAGTGTCCTGCACCTGTCCAAGCAGGGCTCTCTGCCCACCGAGCCGTCCCCCCCGCACGCACCCGTTTACATCAAACCCCCCCTCGCTCCCTGCCTCTCCACCCTCAGCCCTCATTCTGCTGCGCCGCTGTGGGCCGCCTGCAGCCGAGAGAGGGGACTCAGAGTGCCTAGGTAACTACCCACTGACCCCACTAACTAGTCCAGCAGAACCA
>NC_081793.1:28842075-28857075 GCF_963082965.1 Carassius carassius
CCTGTCTTAAACGTCTGTTCTAATAGACACATCATGCATCTGAGGGTTAAAATTCCCTGAAATTAACATGTTTTCCATGATTTGGTAAGCCTTACTGACCGAACGAAGGTTGTTGATTGCTGGCGTGTTGTTCGTCTGATGAATATGATATGAATAAAACACCACAAACTCTGCTGTAAGTATTAGCACGTGTAAATGCTGTTCACTCTCTGCTGTACATAGTCTATAGAAGCAAAGGTCCGATATTTACCAATTTTTCTCTCTATATATAAACACATATATGTATATTTACAGACAATATTATTTTTGCTTCAGACACAATGCTGGAATACGAATCGCCGCGGTTCCTGTGAAGGTTTGTGATTTAACAGGAAGGTGAAGTGCGTTTGCTGAAGAATCAGACGCACAAACGACCTGAAAGCGATCCGGATTGCGACAAGATTAAACCGAAGTCACACGTTTACCTCTTTACCTCGAGCGTCTGGATGTGGTTTGCGACCATTCTTTAAAGTCAACATGAAACCTATTTTACCTCCGTAATGTGACGTCATGAGTTAAACAGGAGAACGATTCATCGTAAAAGAAGGTCATGTTGAGTTTAAAACCTCCTGAATGTGTGTGTGTGTGTGTGTGTGTGTTGGGTAATTTATCATCAGTCTTTGTGGATTTCGCATCTGTTTGTGCTTCTGTTTGACCATCTTAAACAAAATTTGACTTCAGGTGACACATTAATCCAGAAGAATATCAGTAGATCAGGGAAACGGTGTAGTGAAACTGAAAGAGATGATAAACTCAATATTGTTTCATTTTCACGGTTAAACGCTCTGATTTAGTTTTTCCTCGTGGATGAGAGCAGATCTGTCAGGAGAAGATGAACTTTCACATGTTTGTGGATCTGAATAGAGTTGTTTAGTGTATTTTGATACGGTGGTTTTGTAGTTTTTGTTGGCTGAAGCCCATTTTTATATGAGGGTGTATTGACAGAAGTGCATTGAAGAAGATCAGCCTGCCGTTTCTCAGTGTTTTAGCAGGTTTAAGGCAGTGCAATGTGTTGAATTGACAGCTAAAATCATAATTAGCCCAAGTATGTAATGAGCAAACACGAAAGGGTCGGGAAACGTGAATGAAGTGCATTATTCCTGTGTTTTGGGGATCAGTCTGGATTATTGTAAAGATGCTCTGATGTCTAGATGTTTGTGAATCTGACGCATGCTTTGCATTCATTATCTACAATGTATCTCAATTTGAAACATTTTATACATGCTGTTATAGCTTTTTGGCAAAAAAAAAACAAGAACAGAAGTAATGCAGCTACTCCAGCCCTCGATATCAGCTGCTATTCGAGACTATATCAACCGCTCAAACTTCTGTAGATCGCATGCAGTCTCCTCCTAACGGTGATAAAAGCAATAATTCACCCAAAAATGAACATCCGAGATCAGGATGAGTTTGTTTCTTCATCAGGTTTGGAGAAATGTAGCATTGCATCAGTGTCTCATCAATGGATGCTCTGCAGTGAATGGGTGCCGTCAGAATGAGAGTCTGATAAAAACATCACAATAATCCACAGCACTCCAGTCCATCAGTGAACATCTGTAGAAGACAAAAGATGAAACACATCCAGCATTAAGATGATTTTAACTCAAATAATCCATAATAACACTTCCTCCAGTGAACAAGTGTTCTGGTCTGAATCAGGAGAGAAATCTGCACAGATCAAGCAGCGTTTAAACAGATCTAAACTAATCTGTGAGAGACAACAGCAGATGCACTTGTTCACTGGAGGAAGTGTTATTATGGATTATTTGAGTTAAAAACATCTTAATGCTGGATGTGTTTCATCTTTTTTCTTCTCCAGATGTTCACTGATGGACTGGAGTGCTGTGGATTATTGTGATGTTTTTATCAGACTCTCATTCTGACGGCACCCATTCACTGCAGAGCACCCATTGATGAGACACTGATGCAATGCTACATTTCTGATGAAGAAACAAACTAATCCTGATCTTTGGATGACCTGAGCACATTTTCAGCTAATTATAATTTTTGGTGAACTGTTCCTTTAAATAAATGCATTTCCAATGAAAGTTTAAAATCACAGACTTTACTAATTTGCTTTTAGAGTCTAAACACAAAACACACCTTAAGACTTGGCTCTACATTAGACTGAACTCTTTCACTCACAAGCTCTTAAATACCTTCTTTCCTCACTGTCTCATGTGAATCTGATCAGAATCACTTAGCAGACTAGTTAATGACTTAATAACCACACAAACCGCCGCAGATGCTGTGTGTATATCTGTGTGCTGGAGCTTTTAATGCTGCATGCTCTTTCACCGTCATACTGTCGTTACGTTCTGTTTCTGGGGCCAAATTAACGGAGCGTCATTTACTCAGAGAATGATATTTTACATTTTGTTGTTTTTTATGAAGAGGTCCTGTGTGTCAAAATGTGTGTTTTAAATGGAAAACTGGAATAATTTGAGACGGGATGTTCAAAGTCTCATGAAGCTTAAAGAACAACATCCTTCATCAGAATGTGTTATTGACAAAAAATAATAATAAATAATTTTTAATGACTTACATTTGTACATGCATTTTATTCCAAGCTGTTTAATTCTGAAATATGACATATTCCTGAGGTTAAAAGGTTTTGGCTAAGATAATCTAAATCTCATTATAAGCAATGTCTTCTAAAAAGAAAAGTTAGTTGCATCATTCATGTATTAAAAATAAACCTGGTCAGTTTTAAGTTTATGTATAATGCATTTCAAAGGTATTCATAATGTACATGTACTGCATTATATATAATTGTGAAGTTAAATGCAATATAATATTTGCACATTCCTTTTGGTTGTTTTTTTACAGTTTAATGCATTATACTGTGTAAAATTAATAGATAAGTATGATAATTTATTAAAAATAATAAGATCATGCAATGCATTATAAAGTCTATTAATTAATGCATTCAAATTATTTTTCAATGCATTGCATTTAGAGCCTTCAATCATTACCAAAACTTTTTGAGATGTATTAAAATGTTTAAATGTATAAAATCGTTCAAGCGATCTGAAGATGTTCCCCTGCTGGCCACACAGATTCTGTCAAAACACACAAAAACGGCAAAAATGAGCACATATGCATACATATGTATGTTAGTTAACTAGAATACTTTCATGGAGTTAGTTGGTGGTTATTTGAGATTTATGAAGAAAGAATAACAATACAAAAAGAGCGAAGAGTTAAAGAGTCATCACTTCTGAGGTTTCTCAACTCAGGAGAATTAATAGAGTCTCACTTTATCTCAAATGTTTCTCAAAACGACTGCCAGTATACAGCTATGAAAGGAATTGTTTGAGAAAAGATTGAGATTGAATTTTGGACTGAACTCTGCACTGTTGAGATCATTCATGTATGAAACCACTGGTGTCTTTTTCTCAGGAGAAACATCTGAGACGTTTTCTTGATATGTTCTAGTTTCTCAGGTGGTTTATTGAGTCCTAGACAGGTGAATGCAGTCCAGTTCACATGCACGCATGCAGACTCTAAACACGCTCTGATGTTTGCATGCACCACAGAGGATCAAACAAGACGTACCTCCTGACCCTAAATCCAAACCTACACTGTGGTGGGACGAAAACTCCCGAAAACATGTCCTTAAACAATCAGATGCACAAAACAACACGTTCAGGAAACATGACCATGCAGAAAAACTGATTCTCATTGCTGTAATAGAGTATTTTATACACTAGCTACTATGTAAAAATGACTGGAATACAATGATTGCATTTAAAGAATAATTAAAATATAAATACTCTGTATTTTAAATAATATACTGATGTCATATCCAGAAAAAAAAAGAGACGGTTCACCCAAAAATGAAATTTCTGTCAAACAGTTGACTGTCACCATTGACTTCCATTGTATGGAAAAAACTACTCAGTGGCTGCCGTCCACTGTTTGGTTACCAGCATTCTTCAATATCTTATTTTGTGTTCAACAGAAGAAAGAAACTCTTAACTTGAGGGAGAGCAAATGATAATGATTTACATTTTTTTGTGTACTGTCTCTTTAAGCGGAAGGTGAGGTGTGTTACCTGAGTCCAGGCGCAGGTGTAGCGGTGTGTGATAGGTGCTGATGTAGCGCGCGGGACTCAACAGCGCCTCCATCTGGAGCAGACGAGTCACTGCGGCCTGCGGAGGAACCGCATCCTTCAGCACTTCATCCGGAATCACTTCAGATCCCTGATCAAACACACAGATCTCCTGAGTTTATCACCCAGAACCGTCCGAGAGAGCACAGCTTCATCTGTTAAAAGATTGTCTATCAGATGTTTGACTTCGATAATGATCCTGGAAGATTAATAAAGGCCTGTTCACACCGAGAACGATAACTGTAACGATGAACATATTTTCAGCATCCACACCAACGCACGATAACACTCTGGAAATAATCGCCTGAAAGTAATCCCAACGATATCGGTTTTCTCTGTTATTATCATTGAAATGTGAAACTTGTATCAAAAGTGAAAATGTATCGTTATAATTTTCATCCTTGGAGTAATCCTTAAGCATGCCTTTATTTACATTCTGTTAACTTAACTGTATCGCATGCTTTTAAGTAGAATTCAATTTCCTATATGACAAAAAAAAATTACACACACACACACACACAAACTCACACACACACACACACACACATATATATATATATATATATATATACACAAAAATGGACAAAAATATATTTTCACATTTTTTTGCAAAGTATTACAGAAATTAATTTGATAAATATTATTATATTAGTATTAATAATTTTTTTTTATTTATATTATTTTTTAAATATATTTAATATATATAAATATATTTGTAAATTTATTTGTATTTTATTTTCTAACTTTATTTATTTATTTTATATTATTTATTTTATATTATACATTTATTTTGGTGTATGAAAATTTAAACAATATATTTTCAATTTCAAAAATATATTTAATTGAACTTTACTAATTAAAACATATACTTAACATTAATTTTAGATATATTTTAGCCCCCGATTTTTTTTTTTTATTGCCAGTTGCATGATTCCAGCGATATTATTACACTTTCAAATCTGTTCACAATAATTCTATAGCTATGACTGTTTAGTCATACTCTTATTACTCGTGGGGAACTTTAGGAGAGACGAGGAAACGAAGTCCAGAGCAATGACAGATCTTAGGTATTTATTTGTACCGTGATCTGTTGTGTTTTGTTGAGCAGGAGGCGTCCGAGCCGAAGGATCTGATGAAGGGTGTCCCCCACGAGTCTCTCCGGGCTCTGTTCGTCTGAGACCAGCGTCCCCTGGCTGTCAGACTCGTCCAGAAGCTTGTGGCTCCAGAGCTGGAAGAGTCTTCTGGGAAGGTCGTGGGACACCAGCAGGATTCGGGGCTCCAGGATCGGACCGCTGTGGGGCAGAGAGGTGCTTCTGCACATTATTTGACAGTTTTACTTAATCAAGTTAACCTAAATTAAAATGTGAAATGTTGCCTTAGTAACAAGCTGGTATTTTATTATCTTTTATTTATTTAATTTTAAGTAACAGAAATAATTGTATTTTTAGTTAACTCTAGTAACCCCTGATTTATTTCGTCTTGCAGATGTATCTAAATGTAAATGACCTGTAGTGCACTAACTGGCGTTCACTATCTAGGGAAGAATGATTGTTTTATCAGCAGCGCAGCAGAGAATCGTGGGTGTTGTTGATTAATAATCACCTGTTCTCCTCCATGTGTCGCAGGTCTTGCAGGATAGACAGCAGAGCTTCAGTCGAACACTAGTGCATGAAGGATATTTATGGATTAACATTTCACAATCACTGCGTCTGTTTATGACACGCTTCTGACATACAGTGCTCCAGATTTAGGAATATGATGCATCATTTACTCACTCTCATGTCTTTCTTTCTTCTGTGGGAAACTAAAGTTTAGATGTATATCATGCAGAAAACCTGATGCTCTCCAACCTCATTTTAAAATATAGAACTGGCACTTATGTAATGTACAGTAAGTAATATTTTCATACTTTTTTTTCTTTTTCTTTTCTTTTTTTGCATGATTTGGCAGCTTGACTGGAAATGGTGCACAATTAATTATTCTTTTTTTTACTTTTTGTTTAGGCAATTGTAATATTAATATATTTTTCATATTTTAGTTTGGAACAGTGTTATTTTAGTATTGTTGATATTACTACGGTATTTATTTATACTTTGAATTAGCTTTATTTTAAGTTTTAGTAATTTTTGTTAAATGCTTTTGTCATTTTTTTTTTATTTGTACATAAATTATTTTAATAAGATATAATAAAAAAAATCATTGTTAGATGTTCCCTGTAATATTTCTATATATAGTAGCTTTAATGTATTTTTATTACAGTTTTAGAAATTATGGAAGTTTTTTTCCCCAACAGAAAAATAAATTCAAAAAGGCGATTGCAACTTTTTAATCTTGCAATTTAACTTACATTTTTAAAGTCAATTTAACTTTTACTTTTAACTCTAATTCTTGCAGTCCTGTCTGCGAATACAAAATTAAATTGCAATGTTTTTATTTTAAATTGCAATACATTTTAGCTCACAATTTTGACTTTTCTTCACAGAACTGCAATTGTATATCATGTAACTCTGAGAAAAAGGTTTTAGATGCATGAATGTTCCACAGTGGCAGAAAGCCATGGTTGTGAAGCAGCTGATGAACACCGTGGAGCGCAGATGAAGCAGATGAAGCACCTCGATGACGAGCAGCACGTGCTGAGGGTAAAGCAGCAGGAGACCGGTGACGTCTTCACCCGCTCGGATCCTCTGCAGACTGAGAATCAGCTTCCCGTAGTGATCTGACACACAACACACACCAGAGAAACGTCTCAGAGAGTTCATTTCAAAACTGAACCATTTTCAGGTCAGGGTTTGGATTGTGAAGACACTCTGGAAATCTGAGACGCTCAGACGGACCTAACACAGCTCTCCTGTCAGCCGCTCCACAGGACAGACGGCCAATCACAGTCAGCCGGTGTAACAGGAACTTCTGCAGGAGAGACAGGAAGTGACACAAGACAAACCTGTTGAGTGACTGAAGAATATGAGAAACACTCAGCGTTTGTTTGAGCTGTTGACTGGATACAGAGAACGTCTGTGCGTTTGATTTTATGAATCTACAGCAACCGCTCATCAAATAAACAATACAAGTTGCACATTTACATGTATTTTTTTGTTCTTATGAATTAAATTTTTTTTTTAATATCACACTTTGGAAAAAGACTAATTAAAGAGACAATAAAGCTTAAAATAGTTGCATAATAATAATAATAATAATCATTATATACATCTTTTAAAACTAGTATTTGTTTTTGAGCAAGTATTTTCTTGAAGTTTGAATGAGATTTTAAGTTAATATTTCAGTCATGTATCAATTTATCAACACATTCAAATGTTCACGGTTCAAATAAACAAATAAAATTAAAAATGTTACAATTAAAAATAAACTAATAAAAAAGTGTGTTCTATTTTTATAGCAATTATATATATATATAATTAATAATTGCAAAATATTTCTACATAGCTGTTATTTCTTTTAATTTCAGTTTTAGTTTTAGTAATTATTATGGAAGCTAAAAAAGGTAATTGTGACTTTTTTTCTTACAGTTCTGAGTTTATATCTTGCAGTTTTGAGAAAACATCAGAATTGATGGATAAATAGTCACAATTACCTTTTTTCAGTTTTTTTTTTATCCAGAGGTGGAAACAAGCTTCCACACTTTCATTTATTTCTATTTCAGTCAATTTAGTAATTTTATTTAACTTCAACTTGCATGATTATTTTCCTAAATAAAACATTATGTAAATGTAACAATATATATAGAATTCAAATGAACACATTAAAATGTAACAATCAAAGGTTATGTAACTTAAAATGTAACTCTCTCTCTCTCTCTCTCTCTCTATTTTCTTAAACTCCCTGCAGTTTCCTGCTGAAGCTCAGTGTTGATGAATTGCCTGAGCTCGTTCAGTCTGTGTTTGTGTGCACTGACCGTCTCTCTGCGGTGCTTCAGCCGTCGGTGGAACAGACTGGAGCCGTTCTCTTTATCTGCTTCTGTGCTTGAGCTCTGTGTGTCTCTCTCCATGCTGCTCTTCTGTCCGTCTGCTGCTAACTAACCCTCCCTCACTGTTTACCTGCTTCATCTCAATCTCCAGGAGACGAGAGCTCTGCCCCGGGGAAACACAAGCGCTGCCAATTACCCCCGAACCATCATGAAAACACTACTCATTCTGTGAGGGAAGTGGTGTTTAAAACTTTTTTTTTGGAGCCAGCTCCTTTGTCTTACTAAGACTCATTTGATAGCTAGCAATTACGTAAGTATTATTTTCATACTTTATTAATAATGTGACTAAGTTACGGCTCGATTGGAAACAAAGCACCATTAAAATATTCTGATATTTTTCTTTTAACTCACTCTTTGTTTAGAAAATTTTATTTTGGCTTTAGTCATTTAAGTATTTCAACTTCATTTCATTTATTTTGGTAAGATTTCTAAATATTGTTTACATTTTTATAAGTTTTACATAAAAAAAAAAAAAAAAAAAATATATATATATATATATATATATCTATAAATTAATCAATTATTTTTTTTATTTCAGCCTTTTTCTTATTTCTTATTTTTAAATTTTATTTTAGTAGTTTTACCATTTATTTATATATATATATATATATATTTTTTTTTTTTTTTACATTTTTAAGTGCGAGTTTTTGTCTGATATTTACATTCTGTTTTATTTAAAAAATTGATTTTTGTAATTTAAATGTAATTTTTTAAAATTTTAATTTATTTATATTTTGTTGTATTTTTGCCTGTATTCCAATTACCCCAAAAAAATAAAAATTCTGACACAAATTTTTTGTTTTAATTAACAGTAGCAACACTGATCTGACACAAGGGTGAAAGAATAAAATCAATATTTAAATACATTTAAAAAGTAGCGGACATAGACAAAAGTACATAAAGTTTTTGCTAAATCATTGATTTCTGATAAAAATCAACCCTGGGACACAGAAGTGCCTGGACACAGAGCTGAAGTGTGTCTTTGGGTGTGTTGTAGTGTAGTGTACTTGTGCTCTGGAAGTAGTGTAACCTCTGATGAGGAGAAATCTGAGCCGCTCCTGCTTCAGTGAATGTAAGAGCATAACAAACCTTTCTGCCAGTCCTGTGTTTGTCCATCAGCCGGACGAACAGAGACTCTGATCTGACCAACTCTGCGTCCAGATCCCGTGAAGCCATGACTGCCTGTGTGTGTGTGTGTGTGTGTGTTTACACTGGTTACTAAGCAACAGCAGCTCTGAACACCCCTGCACCCTTCTGAAGCTCTCTTTTAAGGGAACAGTGCACACTTCTGAGTCAAAAACACCTATGCATGAATATAGACAGGACATTTGTGTAGATTATGCAGTATATTGGTGCCATGAGAAACAAAGAAAGACAAAAATACAAAGATCATTTCTGATTGAGATGTTTATGTACTCATTTCTATTTTCTGTCTGCTTGCAACATTATATATACACACACATTACATACCCATAACACTATTTTAATAAATCCTTCTTGTGCTAAAAATGAGAAATTATATATATATATATAACCTTACATTTCCCTTTTACCTTTTTTCCAATTCTATGTCTGTTTGAGGATGCAGTATTCAGAAGAGCACATACTGAGTAGACCAGAGAAATAAGTGAGCATACTCTGTAGAATTTTGTTTATGAACTACGTTTTTGCACAAGTTATAAAGTGCAAGGTTATGTTCAAATTGGAAGTCATGATAAATGTCAGTAGACTGAAGGTTTGAAAAGCAGAAATACAGATGTTCACACAATATATAAGTGCTACATGAGATTAAAATTATACACACTTGCAGTCAAAAGTTTTTGAACAGTAAGATTTTGAATGTTTTTTTAAAGAAGTCACTTCTGCTCACCAAGCCTGCATTTATTTGATCCAAAATACAGCAAAAGCATTAATATTGTGAAATATTTGTACTACTTAAAATAACTGCTTTCTGTTTGAATATTTATTTCTGAGATGCTCCGCTGTATTTTCAGCATCATTCCTCCAGTCTTCAGTGTCACATGATCTTCAGAAATCATGAATAATATGATGATTTACTGCTCAAGAAAACAACATATTTTTTATTTTTATTACATTAAAAACAGCAGAGTTGATTTTTTTTCTTCTGGTTTCTCTGATGAATAAAAGTTCAGAAGAACAGCTTTTATCTGAAATATAAATACATTATAATTGTTTTTTATCATCACTTTTGGACAATTTAAAGCATCCTTGCTAAACAAAAGTATTAATTTCTAGAATTTATTTCCAAATAAAATAAAATAAAATAATTTTTATGATTATTAATAATAATGTTGTATTAAAAAAAAAATTCTTTGAGCTGCAAATCATCATATTATTCATGATTTCTGAAGATCATGTGACACTGAAGACTGGAGGAATGATGCTGAAAATACAGCGGAGCATCACAGAAATAAATTACACTTTAACACAGATTCACACAGAAAACAGATGTTTGAAATAGTAGAAATATTTCACAATATATTTATATTTTTTGCTGTATTTTGGATCAAATAGATGCAGGCTTTGTAAGCAGAAGAGACTTCTTTAAAAAAACATTTCAAAATCTTACTGTTCAAAAACGTTTTACTGGTTGTGTAGATCTCAGTATTTTTTTTAAATTTCAAGCTATGGGAGAGACTTGAATGGAGCCTAAAAACCCAAGCCTGAAACCAAACCCCGGATAGACAGGCTGAGTGAATGTGGTCTGGACTTTGTGGATGAGGCTCATGGTGTTGGAGACACTGTAGAAGGACAGATTTCCTCTACCATGATCCAGATAAACTCCTACTCGAGATGAGCTGGGAATTTTAAAGGGTTTCGTCTCAGTGTTACTGTGCCAGAAAGTGTACTGAGAAGATGTGCAGCACAAACACCAGGACTGATCATTGTGTCCAAATCCACACTCGTTTCCAGGGCCTTTAGTGTTAATGCTCTTGTATGAAACCGCTATGACGACTGTGCCACTCCACTCCACCTCCCAGTACCAGCAGCCGGTCAAACCCTCTGTGTTTAAGACCTGCCACTATCTATCAAATCTCTCTGGGCGATCTGGATTTGACTGTACTGTACCCCACGTCAGTTTGGTGTTTCCCTCTGAAAAATGAAGATTGTTATGAGCCGTGTTGAGGTCCAGTGTCAAGTTATACGAATCTGCACAGGAGAAAAATCAACTTTTATTTCAGCTGTGTTGCATAATATGAGACTTGTATAACAGAAATGCCTGAAAATTATCTTCTTGTAACGAGCCCCGGATTACACCAAAAAGGGAGCGCTGGAGGCTCGCACAGGACACTGGAAGGGGCAGCATCCATGGTGCTTTGGTAGGGGTCCAATTCTCGGTCACAGACGTGACTTCGAGAGTGACCGGCTAAAGGGAATGTCTCAGTTACAAATGTAATTTACATATGTCTCAGCTACACATTCCTCAAGGAGGGAACAGAGATTTCAAGTCCTGTCGCCTGCTGTATGATTCTTGAGCAGCTGGGTTCCTGGCTTGGCTCATCAGCGAAAACCTGGTATGCGTTGCACCTGCTGCCTTTTTATGCTCACACAGCCAACCAGTCCAGACCTGTGCATTATCTTACAATGATGCAGTTGCTGATTAAAATGATGCAGGATGACTGCGTACTGTTACGGTCTATTTTAGTTTCATAATTTAAAAAAAATATTATAATTCTTATAAAACATGAACAAAAACATCCTTTTCTTATCATTATTTAAATTAAAAGTTAAATTGAATGTATGCATTTAGCAGACGCTTTTATCCAAAGCGATTTACAGTGCATTCAGGCTATCAATTTTTACATATCATGTGTTCCCGGGGAATCGAACCCCCAACCTTGCACTTGATGTGCAACTAATTTGCATTTTAATTAGATTAATTAGTAATTAGATTTAAATTGTAATCACCTGACAGACTTAGTTTAAATTCTCAAGATCTTTAAAGTCAGGTGGATTCTCATTGCGATTGGTTCTCTTTATAGTTGCAGTGTGGACTTCCCTGTTCTTTTAGAGTAAGAGTGTATTATTAAAATGTTCAGTTATTGTAATAATTTTTGGTGTGAACAGGTCTTTACAGATCTGAAATTGTAATGTTTTACAAACAGCTGAAGATTTTGATTCAAATTGTTAATAAGATATTTGAAAAATGGTGTCAGTGTGGTAAGCTCACCTTTCTCAGATAACTGCATGTGACTCTCCTCAAGTAAATCCATTATTCTGTTTTTTCTCTCAGAGACCGATTTCCTCACATGTCCAAAGAAGCCGTGATGACTCAAATTAACTCTGGGTGAATTTTCACACATTGGAGGATTTGACAGAGACCTAATACTCTACAACAAAACACAGGACAACAAATCGAGAGCATTTTGTTAACAGGTCCATTTAAAAGCAGTGATCTACAGGAAGAAGGATGGAAATGAAACCTGGAGGAACAGGAAGTCATCCTCAGAACGTAAAAGCATCTGAAGGTCAGCATCTCTGCTGAATCTCTGAAATCTCATGCTGGAGCTGCTCTTGAACTGACTCAGCCTGACAGAAGGTGGTCTCCTCCTGAGCTCTGATCAGATGCGTGATCTCAAGGCTTTGAGCTTTAATGCAGTCTGTCAGCTCAATACAGAGTTTCTCCATGTCGTCCACTGCTTCCCGGGCAGAGCTCTGTTTGCAAACACAATGGATTTGTTGAGAGGGTTCTGTAAATAATGTCCACCTCCCTTAAACATAAAAACTTAAAGGGATGTTTCACCCAAAAATTAAATTTGTCATCATTTAAGAATTTCAAGATGAGTAAATGATGACAGAATTATTATTATTTTAGTATTGTGGAAAACTCACTCGGATTGTCTCCATTAATGTTGTGAGTTTGGTTAATTCGCACTCTCTTCTCTGAATTCTCTTTTCCGAGTTCCTTTGCATCTCTTCAATCTCTCTCTGTGGAGGATTACATTACATCAGTTTTTAATGCCAACAAATGATGTCCCTTGTATGTTGATGGAATTTAGACACAGTAATTGATATGAATTCCATGAATAAAAATCATTTATATGTGATATGCTACCATCACCTTCTAAACGTAATCCACATTGAACCGAATAATGAGCTATAAATTTGGATTTCTGGAAGTCTGCATCTCTGATTCTCTTATTGTCCTGCTTATTACTCTGAAGCTGCTTTGAAACCATGTGTATCATGTAAAGCACTATTCATGTAGGTGTCTGCAATAAATGGAGACTGCATTTACCTGTTTAGATTGTCTTTCAGATGCAGCAGGCACAATGTCATGCTCTCTGTGTTCCTTCAGAACACAAAGTAAACACACAAACTGCTTCTCTGTCTTGCAGTAAATCTCCAGCGGCTTCTTATGAGTAGGACAAATCATCTCCTTGATCTTACAGGATGCCGTGACTAATTTATGGCCTTCGTATGCTGGAGACACACGGTGAGGCTTCAGGTGGAGCTCACAGAAGGACACCACACACACCAAGCAAGATTTCACAGCTTTGCATTTTCTCCCTGTGCAGACATCACACGGCACATCATCGAGCTCAGCGTAACAGATAGAGGCTTCAGGCACCAGATTCCTCAGTTTCTCGGCCAGATCTGTGTTTGTTTTGAGAGCAGGTCTTGGACTGAAGGTCTGTCTGCACTGAGGGCAGCTGTAGACACTCTTCTGATCCTCCAGATCCCAGCAGCCTGTAATACAGCTCTTACAGTAACTGTGTCCACAGGGAATTGTCACGGGATTCCTGGGAACATCCAGACAGACCGGACAGCAGAGTGCCAGAGCAGCCTCCGCCATTTCGCTGTATACGAACAATGTCTGTTAAGTTTCAGTTTAGAGCTAAGCATGCGACTTCCTTGTTCTGGGTTTTATGGAATGGGTGGTGCCAGAAGATTCACTGAAAGCCTGTTTTAGCACCGAAAAAAAAACAGAAAGTAATTTTTAAAAAAACTTTTTATCTCAGAATCCTGACTTTTTTTGTGTTTATTTCTCAGAATTTGCAAGTTTATATCACACAGTCAGAATTGCAAGATAAAGTTTTTTACAACTATTTTTGCAGTTCAGAGAGCACAAATGGCACAGGTGACAATAGATGGACACAATCTGAGAAGGAGAGGAGGAAGAGTACATGAAGTGGAGGATGAGGAGGAAGAGTGAGGTTTAGAGAGTGTTAACAAGGCTGGATCTGTCAGAACAGGGTTTTTTCTCTTTGTCTAGCAGAAAAGACAACATTACTTGTGATGTAGACAAAAAGTACTCACGTCAGACACAAGCACGAAGACATAATGCTGGGACAGAATTAATCTACAATTGGGCAACTTACAGTATTTGAGAGTACTGCAACATACTATTCACTTACAGTTTTACTTGACCATTTTTCTCTTTGCAGCTGGACTGCAGTACTTTTGCAGTATAGGAGAGCTGAATATACAGTTTTTATTGATTGCTAAAACACACTTTAACTGATTCGTTTGGCACAATTTTCCAAACCATTTATACAGTTCCTGAATCAAAGACATGTTTCTTTTTTCTTCTATTTTCACACACGCTCCGATTTGTTCAGTGTTTTCTGCATGAACTCTACACAAACACCATCGTCTTGCACGTTTAACCATGTCCTCATTCAGAAAACAGAAGCACACAATATACCTCAAGAATCACATTATGAATGTCTACTTTCTATGTACAGTAAATACCATTCATGAAAACCATTCATTATCTTTGGATGAGGCAGGCTTTATTTAATCTGGCTATGACAAACAAGTTTTGCTTAATGATTCCAGTATTTGGTCTTTTCTCTCTAGTCTATTACAATGATGTATGAATCCATAATGAATGCTGCAT
>NC_081793.1:28859575-28867075 GCF_963082965.1 Carassius carassius
AAGTTAACATGTACATAAATATACATCTGCATCTTCCTAAAACATAAAACCCCTTACTGCAAAAAAAATGCAAAGACTAACATGCCTTCACATACAGAACACAGCGCTTCTTTACAACACCACTTCATTTCAAAAGATAACAAATCATTCATTGCCTTAAAATAATTAAAATCTGTGACCACCCTTGACTTAATTAAATTGGTAAGAACCATCAGAACGTCCTGTCCAGATTTATTTTCAACCTTATTTTGCCTGCTTACGTAAATTGCCATTTTTGACTGACCCAACACAAAATTCAACAATTGACATTCAAAAGACCTTCTTCTTACATATTTAAAACCACAAATAAACATTTGCATAGAAAAACCTCATTAAACGATGTTAAAAGATTCTCCAAAACATGGAATAAAGGTCTCAATCTGCAACAATACATAAAAGCGTGAAACACAGTTTCTCTTTGACCACAGAAAGGACAATCAGGACTTATTTCCGGATTTAACACCGAAATGAAAGCATTTACAGCTATAACTCCATGTAAAATCCTCCACTGAATATCAGCTTTATGATATTCCAGCTTTACAGCAGTCTCTTCAAGATTTTCAAAGGTAGGTCCAGCTGTATTTATCAAATGTCCAAGTGTTGTTACTCCAGCTTTGATTAAGTTGCCAGCACTTGCAGAAAGAAAAGAAACGTTTCCTGCATTGTCAAAACGAGTCCCATTAATCAATGGTTCTTGTAGTAACCAATAAAGTGTCCTTGGATTCTGTTCAATAAAAATATTAAACAAATTCCAAACTTTAAAAATGTTCTTGTAAAAAATTGGTGCATCTGATGTGTTTACTTTCAGAGGATCCATTAAAAAGAGAGTTTTATCAAGACCTAGGCCTCCCACACTCTTTAAAATCTCACATGAAACAACTTTCCAGTTAGAGTCAAAGGATCCATACAATAATCGGTGTATAAAACGCATACGAAAAGTAGCAATTCTACTTTGCACGTTAATAAGACCTTGACCTCCTTCATCTTTGGGTAAAAATAGCACACTTTGGGATACCCAATGTAATTTTTCCCAAAAAAAGTCTAGCAGGACTTTCTGAATCTCTACGAGTAGATTTAAAGGAGGATCCAGGCAGGCTACGCGATGCCACAAAGAGGAGGCCACAAGGTTGTTTATAATAAGAATACGCCCCCTGTAGGACATTCTTGGAATCAGCCACTTCCATTTATTTAATCTTCCTTTCACATTTTCAAGAACATTTTCCCAGTTTTTCTTTACAATGGAACCATCTCCAAGAAAAACACCCAGGTATTTAAAACCTCCTTTAGACCACAGTAAACCATTTGGGAGTATTGAATCACCCTGTGACCAATGTCCAACCAGAATTGCTTCACTCTTGGCCCAATTAACTGTAGCTGATGATATTTCTTTAAAATCGTTTAAAATATTTACCACTTTTTTGACATCCTTTTGATTACTAATAAAAATCACTACATCATCAGCATATGCTGACAGGGAAACATTTTTACCAGAATATGGTAAAATCAAACCTTTAATGTTTTCTCTTACCTTATGTAAAAACGGTTCAATGGCCACAGAATATAACATACCCGACAGAGGGCAACCCTGTCTCACACCTCTTTTCACCTCAAAAGGAGCACATAAGCCACCGTTAACCTTAATAATACTCTCAATATTATTATATAACACTCTGATTTTTTTCACAAAATCTTTTGTGAAGCCATAGGCTTCCAGGGTTTTAAACAAATATTGGTGTTCAACTCTATCGAAAGCCTTTTCCTGATCTAAGGAGATCAGGCCAACATCAATATCCTTCATTTGTGCAAGATCAAAAATATCCCGCACAAGTGCAATATTATCAAAAATTGATCTCTTAGGGATACAGTATGTCTGATCAGAGTGAATCACCTGCTCTAAAACACCTTCAATTCTGTTAGCAAGTGCTTTTGAGAGTACTTTATAGTCACTACATAAAACCGAAACCGGTCTCCAGCATTTTATATCTGTCAGGTCTCCTTTTTTTGGTAAAAGGGTAAGAATAGCTCTCTGACAGCTTAACGGCAAATGTCCATTTTTAAAACTGTCATTTAAAACCTGAAGCAAATCTTCCCCCACCACAGACCAAAAAGTTTTAAAAAACTCAACTGACAGGCCATCTATACCCGGAGCCTTTCCATTCTCCATACTCTGAAGTGCTTTTTTAAGCTCCTCTAGACATAGTTCACCACTAAGATCCTTATTTGATTCAGTAGAGACTTGAGGTAAATTTTCTAAGAAAGAAGAATTAATATTATCTTCTATGTTCAGCTCTGATTTATATAGCTCTTTATAAAAACGAACAATTCGTTTACGAATTTCATTAGCATCTGTTAACATTCTCCCCGACTCAGATCTTAATGAATGGAAAAATCTTTTTTTACCATTCTTTTTCTCAAGTCCAAAACAAAATTTTGATGGTGCATCCATTTCTTCAATGCTTTGAAACCGAGACCTGATCAAAGACCCTTGTGCTCTCATCTCTAAAATTTTATTTAGTTTGGATTTTTTCTCGGAAATACACCTCGTAAATGTCCAATCTCCAGTGGATTATAGTCGTTTTTCCAAATTAATAATATCCATCTCTAAAATTTTCATTGACCTTTCTATATTTTTTGTGACATTCTTTGTATATTGCTGACTAAACTGTTTAATTTGGACTTTTCCATAGTCCCACCACTGTTGTATTGAGTTAAAATTTTGATTTTGTGTTCCTAAAATTTTTCCAGAAAAACTCAAAAGCATCTTTGAAACCTTTATCACTTAAAAGTGCATTGTTAAAATGCCAATATGCACTCTTTGGCTTAACAGAGTTCAAAAATATTGAACATTGAACCATACAGTGATCAGAAAAAGATACAGGAATGATACAACAGCTTCTAAAAACATTTATCTGATGTTTGAAGCAATATATCTTATCCAATCTTGCCAAAGACACAGCTTTATCACGGAAATGAGACCATGTATACTGTCTGCTATTCCCATGAAAATTCCTCCATACATCATTAAGCTCATGAGTTTTAATTAGTTGTATTAGCCTTTTACGTGATGGCATATGCTGTTCAAGGTGATTTCTGTCAATATTCTGTTCAGTACAATTAAAATCACCACCAAGCAGTAAGTAATCATCACTACTACATTTTTGCAAAGCTAAACATAACATATCTAAAAAAAGCTATTCTTTCAACAGATGCAGTTGGGGCATACATTGAAAAAAAACTAAAACTTTGTTTTCAAACACTGTCCTAATCTTTAAAATTCTGCCTTTTAGAATTTCTTCCACCTCATAAGAAACAGGGGTAAAGTATTTTAGAAAAAAGAACAGTAACCCCTGCACTAAGTGAGTTATTGTGACTGTAAAGAGAGCCCCTCCCATTCCATTGCCCAAACTGCTGCATTTTGTGCATCACTATGGGTCTCTTGCAATAAAATTACATCAAAACGTTTTTGTTTAACAAACTCATAGATCTCCGCTCTTTTTTTGCTGTCCCTTGCTCCATTGACATTCAGGGATGCAATATTAATATTACTCATATTAAAAGAAAAGAAAACCAAAAACAAGCCCCATACAAGCATAGCAGCTGGGACCATGGAAACCAGGAAGTTAGACTTCTTCATTATTACTATTTTCGATACTAAGCTTTCTGACAATTTTCTTCAATCGGTACACTTCCCTATCAGTAAAACATCCCTCACTCATTAAACTCCTTGATCTCTCCACAAACAGCGTAGTATTTTGGAAAAACTTCTCAACATTTACATTTCGTTTATTTTTCGTGATTTTCAAAAACAGTTTAATGCTTTGGATGTCATAACCCTGAACTTGATACTCAGATTGAGACAAAACACTGCTGGAATCAGATGAATCTTCATCACTTTCATCTTCTTCATCTGCCATCTCACTCACATCTACTTTTTTCACTATCTTCACAGCCCCTTCATTTTTTGTCATCTTCCTTTTCAGGGGTACCTTAAAAGACGGTGAGGTTTCTGTTTCTGTGAGATTCACATCAGAAACAAAAACAGAGGCTTTCTTTCCCTCTTGAACATTACTGGTTTGTATTTCACTTTCCATTGGTTCCACAGAAATAGAGGATTCAGACCTGTTTACAGTCTCTGGTACACTCTTATCACCGTTCACCTTCACAACTGAATCTTTGTCTGCATCTTTTGTAACATCTACAAGAAGCTTATCAACACCTGTTTCTAGCAGTAATTCTGATGAGGTTTGTGGTCTAACTGTTTCATCATTCACAGCCTTTTCTACTTTATCTGGGCATGAACGCACCAGGTGATCTGCCCTGCCACAGCCAAAACATCTCATCTTATCAGTAGTTGCATAGATTGAGTAGTCAAAATCATCCATACGAAAACTAAAAGACACATCAAGCTCACCATTGTCATTTAGTATCATGAATGCATATCTCCTAAAAGAAACTACATGTTTCAATAAGGGAGAAACATTTCCGAGTGGTATCTTTTTAATTGGTGAAACCAATTTACCATACCGAGATAGCATATTCACTAAAAAAATCATCTTTTACAAAAGGTGGCACATTTGACAAAGTCACTTTCTTAGACGGCATTGAAAGGGGAAGCACGGGAGTGAACGCATCGTTTAGCACTAAACCACGCTCCACTAAATCATTTGCTTTTTCCACTGTACTCAAAAACATAACGATGGCATTGTTCATTCTGGATGCCGACAGAATAGAGTCGTAACCCACCACTTTACCTGCCGCTAAACAACATTCCTCTATACTTGTAGCAGACGCTACTTTCACACCATGACGCCTAGTAAGTGACTCTAAAACCACCGAGCTGGCACCTGCCATGCTTTCACGAAACCGAAAGCGGTATGGCGCCCCGCTCACAAAACGTCCTTACACTCAAAAACAAACTAATTTGTGTGTTTTTTAAAGTAAAAGACAGAAAAAAGAAGGAAAAGTTTGCAAACGCACCTTGCACACACGCTCTCACAGCCACGCTCCACTAGCCCAAACACTCGTGCACGCGCACAGAGAGAGAGAGAGAGGGAGAGAGAGATGGAGGTGTGTGAGTGAGAGAGAGAGAGAGAGAGAGAGATGGAGGTGTGTGAGTGAGTGAGAGAGAGAGAGAGAGAGAGAGAGAGAGAGAGAGAGAGAGATGGAGGTGTGTGAGTGAGAGAGAGAGAGAGAGAGAGAGAGAGGTGGAGGTGTGTGAGTGAGTGAGAGAGAGAGAGAGAGAGAGAGAGATGGAGGTGTGTGAGTGAGTGAGAGTGAGAGAGAGAGAGAGAGAGAGAGAGAGAGAGAGAGAGAGATGGAGGTGTGTGAGTGAGTGAGAGAGAGAGAGAGAGAGAGAGAGAGAGATGGAGGTGTGTGAGTGAGAGAGAGAGAGAGAGAGAGAGAGAGGTGGAGGTGTGTGAGTGAGTGAGAGAGAGAGAGAGAGAGAGAGAGAGAGATGGAGGTGTGTGAGTGAGTGAGAGTGAGAGAGAGAGAGAGAGAGAGAGAGAGAGATGGAGGTGTGTGTGTGAGAGAGAGAGAGAGAGAGAGAGAGATGGAGGTGTGTGTGTGAGAGAGAGAGAGAGAGAGAGAGAGAGAGAGAGAGAGATGGAGGTGTGTGAGTGAGTGAGAGTGAGAGAGAGAGAGAGAGAGAGAGAGAGAGATGGAGGTGTGTGAGTGAGTGAGAGTGAGAGAGAGAGAGAGAGAGAGAGATGGAGGTGTGTGTGTGAGAGAGAGAGAGATGGAGGTGTGTGTGTGAGAGAGAGAGAGAGAGAGAGAGAGAGAGAGAGAGATGGAGGTGTGTGAGTAAGAGAGAGAGAGAGAGAGAGAGAGAGAGAGAGAGGATTAAACAACGTTTATTAAATTATCATTTATATCTCACACACATTCACAATAATACAAAAAAATAAAATAGAATAAAACACATAAAACATTAAATATTCAAAACCAACTGACCCTCAAAGACCTCACATAAAATATTTTTACAACACCAAATATCACAAAAAACCATTTCATTTTTCACCAGTTTGTAGTACGCAAATTCAATCTTGATTCTTCCACCCACTAGTTTTCTAAACATCATTTCCACATCAGTAGTCCCAAGTTGTGTTCCTTTATTTTTCTTTTAATCTTCCACATTTTAAAAATAAATGCTCTAAATCTTCTTGGTTTCCACAAAATCTACACTCCCCACCCACTGCTGGATTCAGGTGTGCCGTGTGTCTGTCTGTAGCTATCGCCCCGTGAATAATCCTCCACTGTAGATCTGCAGTGTGCTTCTCTATAGGAGGCTTACACAGGGCTCTCCACCTGTCCCTCACCAGGAAGTCTGGTCCCAACAAACTTGGCCACTTTGAAGCTTTTATTCTCTTGAGAAAGACTTGACCGACTTCTCACATCACTTTCTCCAGCAATCCCTCCCAGTTTCTCATCTGAAAATTTTCATTCCCTAAAAAAATACCTAATGTTTTTATCCCCTCTCTACCCCAGAGTAAACCACAAGGTAGTTTTGGAGGTCCTAGTTCTTCCCAGTTACCAATAATAAATACCTCACTTTTCCCCCCATTCACTTTGGCTGAGGATGCTTTTTCATATGCCCCGATAATTTCTGTTAAAACTTTGACATCATTTTGACCTTTTATAAACACTGTGACATCATCATCAGCATATGCTGACAGGGATACTTTAAATGTACTCTTTAAATCTGGAAGTGAAATACCAATTAGTTCATTCCTTAATCTGCACAAAAACGGTTCGATTACTAGACGATATAACTGTCCAGAAAGTGGACAGCCTTGTCTGATACCCCTGGTCATCATGATAGGTGCACTCAACCCACCCAGCAAATTCTTGATCTTATGAGTGCTCCTTTTACCTTTTCCTGTAAAAAAGACCCAAGTTCTTCTTTTTTCTTATTTAGCCTTTCATTATTTACCATTCCCTTATTATTTAACATGTCTTTTTCCAGGGATACAATGTCTCTTTGTAAACTTTCCACTGTTGTTTTCATCATTACAGAAGTATGTGAAGGTTAGTTCTGACAAAATATTCTAATGTTAGCTTTACCTACATCCCACCATTGACCAAGATTTTCAAAACTGTCTTTCTTAAGTTTCCACATATCCCAGAAAACCTTAAACTTTTCACAGAAAATTATATCCCGTAATAATTTGACATTAAAATGCCAATAATAACAAGGTTTAACCACTTTCTTTAAATTCAAATCAAAAGTAATCATATGGTGATCTGAAAAACCATTAGGCAAGATGGATAAATTTGAGCATCCTACTTTGGCAAAGCTCTTTTTTCTTTCCATAATTTAGCCAGAATCTTCTTCAGCCTAAACCTCTTCTTCTTGCATAAAGCTTCATAACTAACAACTTTCATCATTGACACCACTGACCATATGAATTTGTCTATTTCCGGGAAAAAATCCTTCACCTCAACAGTTTTTCCAAACGTCAA
>NC_081793.1:28872075-28897075 GCF_963082965.1 Carassius carassius
TGCTCAATATTTCTGTGGAAACTGTGATACACTACCATTCAGTAAAAATTAATATTCATCAACAATGCATTAAATTGATCAAAAGTGACAGTAAAGACATTTATAATGTTACAATATTTCAAATAAACGCTGTTCTTCTGAACTTTCTATTCATCTGTGAATCCTGAAAAATAAAATGCATCACAGTTTCCACAAAAATATTAACTGTGTTCAACATTGACAATAATCAGAAATGTTTCTCGAGCAGTAAATCATCATATTTTCATGATTTCTGAAGATCATGTGACACTGAAGACTGGAGGAATGATGCGGAAAATACAGCGGAGCATCACAGAAATAAATTACACTTTAACACAGATTCACACAGAAAACAGATGATTTACAGTAGAATAATATTTTAAAATTTTAACTGTATTTTTGATCAATTAAAAGCATTCTTTGTGAGCAGAAGATTTATTGTATGTAGTCACTTGCTTTTGACAGCAGCAGTAAATCGATGAGATCCGTGTCTTTTTTCTTGTATCCTCCCGTGTGTTCCGTGCGGTTCTTGGCGGACCCCTGCTGGTCGAGCTGGGAACGGCGTTCTTGTACGATTTTAGACGTGAACTCGTGTACGATGTTGCACGCCTTGCGAAAGCGCCGTCCCTGTTGGGAGCGCCAGTACAGCCAGTCCCAGTGATACGGAAGGTAGTGCTGCCTCTGAACCAGCAGTTTAGACAGCTCCAGAATGGCTGCGATGTACTCGCTGGGTTTCCTGAGAGACAGACGGGAGTTTGTGAGCGAGATTTCTTTTATTGGTGTGTGATGCACAGACTCACTCACCCCTGGCAGTGACTGTCACAGCTGAAGGTGCATTTGAGCAGACTGTCCAGCGTCATTGAGCTCATGTGCTCGAACATGTCCAGACTGTTCTGCCCTTCAGCCAGCAGGCGGCGCCAGTTAGCCTGAGTCACACAACAAACACACACAGCCACAGAACTAACCGCTGCTCATGCAAAGCTCCTCACACTTCAGCTCACACACACATTCAGCTTCCGCTTTCTAGAAAGTGTTAAACACAAGCTACTGTGATGATGGCTCTAATAAAAATAGGAAGAAAAGATGCACGAAATACCCTCTCAAAAAACACGCCCGGGTCGCAATTTCACAAAAGGAAAAGAGAAATAATATGTAGCTTAAAGAATATGAAGCATATTTTAAGAACATTAAAATAATGCATTGGGAATCTGGGGAATATTTTTTTATAAATTTGCATGAAAATAATGTCACAATCAGGGTAATTATAGTTAAATATATATATATATATATATATTTGTAATGATAACTGAAATAAAGTAAAATACTAAAAAGTTTGTAGTTTAAGTTGAATACTAAAGTAACAATAAATAAATAGCCAAATTTTAACAAAATAGCCCAAAACATTTTTAAACTGAACAAATTAAACTGAAACAGTTCTTATAATGAACTAAAACTAAAACCAAAAAAGTACTTGAAATAAATACATTATAAATAAAATAAATACAAAATTCCTAGCTAGTTGCCACTAACTAAAAATAAAAACTATAAAGATATTTTAAAAAAGACCAAACAAACAAAATTGCTATAACCTTAGTTTTTAATAAAATAATAAAAAATAAAAACTGGCTCAAAATACTACTGAACACTAAAATAAATAATTTTAACTGAAATAAATTCAAATACAGAAAAAGTTGAATACCAAAACTAATAATACAAACTAAATAGCCATAATTAAAAAAAGAGTTCTTATAATTAACTACAACTAAAACTATAAAAAAAATTCACTACTTTAAATACATTTACATTTTAAATAAATATAAAAAGCATTTTAAAAAAAAATTTTTCAGCTAGTAGCCACTAACTAAAAATAAAAATTATATAGACATTAAAAAAAAGACCAAACTAACAAAATTGCTAAAACATTGGTTTAAAATAAATATATAAAATGAAAAGCTGATTTGAAATACTATTAAACACTACAACAGTATCTCAATGGTGCAAAAATAACACTGCAATGGAAACAGAAAATATACAATTAAAAAAGCGGCTTTATTAATTTCATGTAAAATTATTTCACTTTGATCCTGCAGTGAAATCGTGACCTGGAAGTGTTTTGTGAGATTGACCCTGTTCTCAGATGAATATCTGGAGTGTTTCAGCTGCTGTGTTATCTGATGTGATTAAACTCATTGTGGGTCAGCGGTTGGCTTTCTGCTGCCAATGCAAGCACTGTTTCTGTGAGATGAGTGAAATCGCACGAACACACCATCATCAGGAAATGATCTGTCGTCACATTACTGTAGAAATCTGCAGCTTTGCAGAGTTTCTGCCAGCAAAACAACCTTTCAAATAAAGATGAATGGTGTGTGTTTGACATACATGCATGATGTTGGTGGAATGGTTGAAAACGTGAACATATTTTTTGAGGATGTCGAAGTGGAAGGCAGGAGTCAGAAGTCGGCGATGGCGTGACCATTCCTGACCGTTCTGCAGCAGAAGACAGTGACCTGCAAAACACACAGGAAGTGCTTTATACAGATAAAAACAAACTGTTTAAAAGTTTAGGTTCGGTTACACTTTTCAATGTTTTGAAAGAGTCTCTTCTGCTCAGCAGGGCTACATTAATTGAAATTAAAATGCTGTAAAAATGTGAAATATTAACCCTAACCTAATGTAAAACAGCTGTTTTCTGTGTGAATCTGTGTTAAAGTGTAATTTATTTCTGTGATGCTCCGCTGTATTTTCAGCATCATTCCTCCAGTCTTCAGTGTCACATGATCTTCAGAAATCATGAAAATATGATGACACAGTTAATATTTTTGTGGTAACTGTGATGCATTTTATTTTTCAGGATTGACAGATAAATATAGAAAGTTTAAAAGAACATTATTTACTTGAAACAGAAATCTTGTGTTACTTTATACATGTCTTTATTGCCACATTAAATGTCTAAATGAACAAACGTATTCATTTCTTTCAAAACAAATTGTAACTGACCCCAAACATTAAAGCATTTCTGTAACTTTTGCATAATATTTAGGACAGAGAGTATGTGTTCAGATGTGTGTTTGGACATCACTTACCCAACCAAGGTTTCATAAACCCATAAAAGATCTTGTCTTTGAAAGTAATGTTTGCTGCCAGAACAAATATAAAGAGTTTGTTATTACAACACTGGATTCATAGCGATGGAGGATCTTTTACACACTAGTGATGTGTTGATCTGGACATTAAACAGCGACGGCTGCATGTGACCTTTACACAGACACCCGAGATGAACTTTGAATGAATATTTCACAGAGAAACTCACTTATAAGGTTACTTTTCATTTAGTTGACTCAGCAGGTCATTGAACAGAGACTTTCGTATTTATGAGTTGAGTTTAAAGCAATAGTTCACACAAACTTTTTATCTGAGATCAGGATGAGTTTGTTTCTTCATCAGGTTTGGAGAAATGTAGCATTGCATCAGTGTCTCATCAATGGATGCTCTGCAGTGAATGGGTGCCGTCAGAATGAGAGTCTGATAAAAACATCAGAATAATCCACAGCACTCCAGTCCATCAGTGAACATCTGGAGAAGACAAAAGATGAAACACATCCAGCATTAAGATGTTTTTAACTCAAATAATCCATAATAACACTTCCTCCAGTGAACAAGTGTTCTGGTCTGAATCAGGAGAGAAATCTGCACAGATCAAGCAGCGTTTAAACAGATCTAAACTAATATGTGAGAGACAACAGCAGATGCACTTGTTCACTGGAGGAAGTGTTATTATGGATTATTTGAGTTAAAATCATCTTAATGCTGGATTTGTCTCATCTTTTGTCTTCTCCAGATGTTCACTGATGGACAGGAGTGCTGTGGATTATTCTGATGTTTTTATCAGACTCTCATTCTGACGGCACCCATTCACTGCAGAGCATCCATTGATGAGACACTGATGAGATCTTGATGAGAAAGCATCTGTTAGTGTACACTGTTTGTGGTTTCTTACCTGAGGCTGTCAGAAGGGATTTGATGTAGTCTGGGTGGAAAAGCCGGACCATGTTGTAGAACGGACCCAGATACCAGGCACAGGAGTGAACGTACCTCCTGACCAGATCATCAACGGCCTGCAGTCCCTCTTCATTATGACGCATCTGAAACACACAGCGGAGGAAAATCTCTCGCGGGCTTCTGCTAAAAGCACAAACGTTATAATTCAGCTCCTGTGGCTTTAACACTCAACATCATGTGAAGTGTTTAATGTTCTGACAAAGAACAAACTACAATACTGCACTCTGACTTTGAAGTTAACACTAAAAACTAAAAACACAAAAAATGTCCAGATGCTCACTGCAAACTGTATACTACATACTCTTTTTAATAGTATGTGAAACAGTATGTGTTTTGCAACAAAGCATCACAAATAATAGTATGCTACATTTTCATCTTTTTTTCCTGAGAATGTTTAGTTTTGGAAGTTATTAATTTAGAATGAGGAAAACCAGTGGATATTAGACCTGCTTCCTGTTCATTCATCACGCTGGAAACGAAAGCTGAATTGCACTACACTTTGCACTCTGACAAATGTAGTAAATAACCTTGTTTTTGCATGCATACAGAAAGTTTGCATACTAAATGCACAGGAGTATCCTGATAGAATGCTGTTCTGAACATGAGCACAGCAAACGCATTGTGTGAACAGCATTACATGTCATAAACATGCAAATAACACGCCTGGGCTACAATGCTGAATTATCACCCATGAGGAAATCAGTTCTGAAAAACTCAACCTAAAACACTCAACTGATCAGATCAAACATGAGCTCTAAGACCCCAGATAGTGATCTTTTGCAGAGCAGTGCAGTAAATGTCTAGTTCCTGTATCTTCAGACGGCGAGGTACTATCACTATTGTTTCATTTGAAAGCACTTCAGTTAATGAATTGAATTGATCAGTTTCATGCGTGGCTTATGAAGAACCCGTTTTTCTGCTTTGCCTTCCAAATGCATGATATTACTCACTGTACATATACTTATGCAACCTAAAGGCAATGTAATGTCAGTTTCTTACTTCCATATTTCCTGTCGTTAGTCACTTGAGCAATAACGTTTCCTCCACTGGTAGAATAAAAATACAGTGTAAGAGAGAGACACGACTATAATAGGAATTCATCAGTATGCAAATGCAAAATATGTCAGTGAAATCCCTCAGATATTATAGATTTGCTATTAAAAAAAAATAATTTAGTGGATTTTCCCAGCTAACAAAATGTGTTAGAACTTTATGAAAACATGTTACTTTGTTACTTTAGCGTTCTACTTTGTTACTTTTGCGTGTTACTTTGTTACTTTTGCGTGCTACGTTGTTAGTTTTAAATGTTCTGTAAACATTCTGCAACAAGTAGGCTAGTTACATTTTTATTGTTTTTTTTTAATGTTACTTTTAACTAAACTCACTAGTCCCATGTGCCCCATGATCCAGTTCCTCTGCGGCGGCTGATTGAAGCACCGCAGCGCGCGTCGTTTGAGCGCGAGACGCGTCGCGAGCGCGCACAGGAGCGCCGCAACGGAGAGCGCGATGATCCTGAACGGCGAACAACCGGAGAGGAGCGCGCGCAGAAACCCGATCAGATCCGCTGACCCCTTCATCATCAGCAGCAACCTGCGGAGAGAAGTCTCTTTAGTGTCCAGCATGAATAACCAGCAGGTTTCATGTGTACACCAATCAAAACCGAAATTAAAACACACATATATCTCACTTTATAAGTTATATTACTATAGGCGCGTATAATATATACGTGCATTATACAATATAAAGACGCTATAAACACATAATGTGCGCTTTACATGTCAGATGAGTGAGACCTTTAAAATGAGCTGCCGCTGAAGTGTTTCTCGTCAGATGAAGTTCAGCTGCAGTTCCGGGTGCGGATGCATCATCATAAACAATCAGCATATGAAAAACTGCCCATGAACGCTGACATGATGAATGCACATCACTGAGGAGTTATGGGAAACTGTTCTGATCATAGAGAAAGTGTGAAGTGCAAATAAGTTTTAAATGTTAGCACACATAATAATATTAATTTATTAAATAAATTTGTGTTTGAATTTTTAATAAAAACTCGAATGTGCATATGCACGTGTAATGAACTAAAATGCAGTATGTTTACACGTTTATGTTGAACAGACCTTTAGTTTTGCATCGTTTGCACCGGCAGGTGGCGCTTTTGTAAAATTATCATTTTTGCAAATTAGTAATCTATCATCCATCATTATTGGTGTACAAAGAGCCGGATTATCCATAAGGGCTCTTGAGCCAGTGCCCAGGGGCACCAACCATTCACAACAACTAGGGGGGAACCACATGACACAAGCTTTAAAATATTTTTCGTCAATTGTTTTATTATTAACTTGAAATTCTTGAAAGACCATACATAACTCGTTTATGAACACTAACTTAACAACAATAATAATAATAAATTATAAATAAATAAAGATTACATGACCACTATCAGTCCCCCCCTTCCGTCCCAATCTTTCAGAGTTGAGTTGGTCCACAACAAGTACTCGCAAATGTCATTTTTTTAACGGCTACAGAAAATGAATCAAAATGGAAAGACGTCAGTTGAGTGGTTTTGCAAAAAAAAAGTTAAAGAAAGACAAGGACCCTACACGTTTAGCTACAATTCAAAATGTTTCCAGGGATCGAAAGTTTTTTTTAAAACGAGTGAAGAATGAGCTCAGGACGACAATGACACAGAAGCGATTGACTGTACTCTCAGCCGCGAGAGGGCGCTCTAAGCTCAGTGCTCCTGTAGTCTACACTGAAAACATAGAGCGTCCTCTCGCGGCTGGAGACGGTAATGTTTTCTCTTGTTTCTTGGTTCTAAATAAATGCGACTTACAGTCCAGTGCGATTTATATGTTTTTTTCCTTGTCATGACGTATTTTTGGACTGATGCAACAAGATAGGTGCGACTTATAGTCCGAAAAATAGGTAGTTGGACAAGTTAATAAATGACATTTGAGAAATCACCTTAATTATGTCTGAAGGGGGGGGGCTTTTGAGGTATAGTGCCCAGGGGCACCACACTGTCTTAATACGGCCCTGGTTGTACATGTATTGCTTTTTTTATACGATGTATAAATCATTTTTTTTTTACAATTAAATAACTTGAACAAGTGATAAAAATGAATGAATGAATATGAATAAATAATTCAAGACAAGAAAATTCTGATATGCCGACAACTGCTGCTGTGTAATTGCGTAATTGCGCATAGACACCTCGCGTGCATTGGTGCATTGGCGGGAATGTGGTGTTTGAGAGACATCAGTTCTGGACATGCATCATGCAAGAGCAGATGCAGATTGATTAGTTTGTTAAAGAACTCATACAAAAGAGCAAAAATTGTGACTTTGGAACATCAGAGGACAATGAAGAATCATGGTACACAACCATGACTGTCAGAGGGATCCCTATTGAATTTAAACTAGACACCGGTGCTGATGCAAATGTCCTGTCACTTGAACAAATCAGAAAGCTACCTGGTGACGTCACGCTCAAGCCCAAAGAGACCATGTTAATGACATATGGTTCATGGATGTAGAAAGATTCCCCTGGCCATAATGGACAGACTAAAAGAATCCTGGATCAGTTAGTGCTGACTGATGAGAAAGAGCACACGGAAATTCAGAAAAAAGTGATGGATAGAGCCAAAGAATTGAGCATCAAGTTCAACGCAGACAAAATACAGTACAAAGTCACAAAAGTGAAATACACGGGTCATGCAATAAGTGACGGTAGTGTTCAAGTGTTGTGGAGGAAGCTGAAGGAGATGACACAGAAGGGACTGTGCAGAAAGACAATGTGCAGGATCAAACTACAGTAGTTGAAAACACTGAGCAACGAAATCGTACTAGGAGTGGGAGGCTTGTAAAAAGGCAAATTAGATTCAGTGATTTTGAAATGCACTGAGAAGAAAAGAAAGTTATGCTTGTGTTCTGAGTGTTTTGGTTAAAGATATGACAAACATACCCAGGTGCTGTTTATTATTTCTCGAGCTGTATATTAAGCGAGTGGTAAAACTTGTTTATTATATGTTGGTGAGTAAGTATTGTTTACTTTCTGCATTTCCTCTTAAATGTCCTAAAAGGGGGGATGTAGCCTAGTATATGTGGCTGCATATAGGTAATTAAAAGAACTTAAGTCTGGGAGTATTGATGCTAGTTACATCAAGGTCCCGCTAGAGGGCAGTGTTATGTTGTGGATGTGTGTGTGTGTGTGTGTTCTAGTGGCGGCAGTCACAGTGCTCTCCTCTGATGTTTTATATGAAGAAAACCCACATAGCAAGAACACGATAGATTAAGATGTTAGGCCTTGTTCCTGTTCTAGAACTGTTCTAGTTTATTTTTCTGCAGTGAACTACATGTCCCGTGATGCCTCGCGGTGCGCGTGACCGTCTCCCAGCAGTGGAATGCGCGGAATGTGTTTCCTGTGTTTGGCTCCATCATGAGCTCAGTCTCCGCGCTGCTCTGCTCCGCTCCGTGTGTTTCGGCGGAGCCTCCGTCGTCCGGTCCCGTGAATGAGCGGCTCTGAGAGGCTTCAGTGATGGCGGAGCCGCTGCTCAGACGAACCTTCTCCAAACTCCGCGCTAAAGAACGATTCCGCCGCAAGACGGACCCCAAACTCACCGGTGAGAGCCCCGACCACTGCAGACTTCCACACACTTCTGCTTCTCATTTACATATCGGTTCATTATTATTACAGAGCAGCTGAAGTTTTGCAGAAGATGCAAATGAAATGGTGACACAAATGCTGTAGATCTGTTACTTGATTTCAGTTTTAAATACGTTTTTTATATTCTGATAAAAAAAAAAATTAATGCATGCTTTCTAAATGTTTAGGCTGTTATTATTATGTGCTTTTTGCTTTTATGTACCAGTCAGAGTTTGGACTGTTTTTTCCACATGTTTGAATAATTGTGAAGTCGTAAAACTGATATATTCCTTACATAAATAATAGCACACAATCCCAGCTCTGGACATTCGTCATCAAACTTCATAAGCTGATTTTAAAAACTAGAGGAAATACTATTTTAGGATTTAGTTTTTTTTAAAGATTAATTAATTAACTAATTAAAAAATAAAATAATATTTTAGTTAACTAAAATAATTTATATATTTTTTAACTAAAATATTATTTGTATTTTTTTAAAGGATAAATGCTAATGTTTTTTCATATATATATATATATATATATATATATATATATATATATATATATATATATACTTTTTTTTAGTTAACTAAAATTATATTTTTAAAATAAATTAAATTTTTAAATTGAATAATTAAGGGAAAGCATTATGATGCAAACTAATTATATTTTTTTATTATTAGTTTTTACAAAATATTTTAATGGATGAATTGGAGCAGATAGTGAAGAAGTATTATGATGAATAAACAAAATATTATTTTAGTTTTCTTCATAAATAATTATTCCCAATCTGCTCCCATTCATCCATTAAAAATATAAAATAATAATATTTAGTTTTCATCATAATGCTTTTCCTTAACTATCTGCTCCAATCCATCCGTTAAAAATATAAAATATTTAAGTAATCAAAAGATACTATTTTTAGGCTAAAATGGTCTTCAAAACTATTTTTTTTTTGCATTTCTATCAAAAGGATCTTAGACTCAAGACTCCATGTGTCCGAACTTCTGAGCGCTAGTGTAACAGATCAGTTTATTTTGGAGAAGTGCTCATGTTGTATATCTCACAAAGAGAGCTCTGTGCTTTAGTGCAAGGCAGCTTTAATGCTTCTTTCTCATGTGATGAGGATATTTTGACGGATCGGCTGACAGCGAGCGAGTGACAAACGCTGTGAGTCGGTTACATAATGTGTTCATTCGAGAAGAGCGCAGCTCTGACATCACACACAGCATCACTGTGTATCCTCCAGAGCGACATGAAAGATGTGCAATTAACCCTGTAAAGCCTCTTACTCTAAAATAAACCCTCTAGACTATCAGTCAGACGAGAGAGAATGCATGGAGTAGATTGTGTGACTGCAAAGTTCTCATGTAGAGACCTTCGAAGTCTGTCAGATATAACACAGCAGGCTTTCTAGGGTTAATGCATGAGTATATAGTTGTTTTACACACACACAGTCTGCTAGACTTTCACTTCAACCTGATTGACACTTCTATACACCGAGCGTTTCGAGGGAATCTCTTGTGTATTCATTTGTAGACTAACAAACATTACATTTCAGCTTTAAGTGACTGTGTTGGTTTAGTCTGGGTTTATTTACTCAGCCGCTCGTTTTCTTCTCTCTGAGAGCGTTCTTTACTGCGGTACACTGATGATACTGTGATTAGTGCCTTGTTCATGGAGTGTGGGATTATTTGCTTGATAATCCAAGGGACTGTGAAGATCATGTAATCATGGTGCATTAGGAACTCTAATCTCTTATTGTGTGTGTGTGTGTGTGTGTGAGAGAGTTTGCATTTTAAATAAACTAAAGTCCATGTACAGAAACGAGAGGTTAGACGTCATGTTTGCGTTGGGGCTGTGCAATGGCTTGATTATTATGATTATTCCGTTCATGTTTGCATGATGAGGTCATCTCAGAAACGAGAGAGAGATGTGGACGGTTGCATGAGTAACGACTCGTAAATGAACAGAAATAGTTCACCCAAAAATGTACAATTCTGTCATGATTTTCTCACCTTCAAAATCTGTTCGGGTTTCTTTTGTGAAGCACTGAAGAAGATGCTTCGTCTAATGTTCGTGCATTTAATGCATCCTTGCTGAATAAAAAGTATTAATTATTATTTTTTTTTGCAATAGACTTTTAAATGGTAGTTTTTCACGGTTTCCACATAAAATATTGAGCAGCACGACTGTGTTCAGCATTGATAATAATCAGAAATGTTTCTTGAGCAGTAAATCATCATATTTTCATGATTTCTGAAGATCATGTGACACTGAAGACTGGAGGAATGATGCTGAAAATACAGCGGAGCATCACAGAAATAAATTACACTTTAACACAGATTCACACAGAAAACAGATGTTTTAAATTGTAAAAATATTTTAACATTTTTACTATGTTTCTGATCTCAATAAATGCCAACTTGGTGAGCAGAAGAGACTTTTTTTCAAAAACTTGGAGAAATCTTAATTATTCCAAAAGTCTTACTGACACTTCTCCAGTCTTGAATTATTTGTTAAAAATCACTTTGGATAAAAGTGTCTGGCAAAAACTGAAGCTGAAAGTATGTGAGAATCAGAGTCTGAGAGACAAAGAAGGAATGTGAACTCTGTGCTTGGGAATAATGATCCCAGCTGCTGAGAGCCATATCATATGTGTGTGTGTGTGTGTGTGTGTGTGTGTGTGTGTGTGTGTGTTAATCAGTGAGGGTCAATAGAGCTCTTTTATCACTGTTCATCTGTGAACCACATGAGAGAAAACTCCAAAACAGAAAACTCATTTTAATTTATTGAATGAATATTAATTTAAAGCATCGTTTGCTCTTCTCATGTACCAAACAAAAAAAAGGTAATACATTTTTTTTTTTTTAAACTTATTTCAGTTATTTGTGATTGTTTTAGTTAGCTGATCATAGGAAGCATTGCATTGGAAATCTAGTCACTATCTGAATGTAAACCATTGCAATCAGTGTTAATTAGATGAGTTTTGTCAGCATCTTCTGTGAACTTCAGCAGGCTTCCTCTAGGATCGGTTTTTCTGCAGAAATATATTTATGTTTTTAATCCTTTTAAAAACGCAGATGCACAGCTTGATCAGAGAACAGCTTGAAAACTCTCAATCTATTTATTTATTTTTTTAAAACAAAATATATAAATAATGTCTAATAAAAAAGTTGTTACGATGTTTACAGTGTTTTATAAAATGTATTTACAAATATTATATATATAATATAAAAAATAAAAAATATGTATTTATTTTTTAAATTAAAATATATAAATATTGCCTAATTTTCAACATTTTTTTAAGTAATTAATTAATTAATGTATCTTTATTTTTATCCAGTTAGTGATTTAAAATTATTATTATTAGAATTAAAGTATTATTTAAAATAGTAATTGTCTATACGTTAAAATCAAATCAAAATAAAAAAACCTAGCCTACTTTTTTACAAATATATTTTCAATATTTGTATTTATTCATCCAGTTAGTTAGTTATCAATAAAATTTTTCTTGTTTCTTGTTCTTTACAGGATATTTACATTTACAGTGTGTTAAAAAAAATATTTTTTTTGATTGTTTGGGAAAGCAGATTTTATGGTTCTGCTTCTAAATAGAATTAGATTATAATGTGTGGTTCGAGGCACTCAAAAATAGCTGTCACCATCTAATAAACTGATAATGCAGCACTTCCAAGCTGAAAAAAGTAAAGCATTGAGGAAAACGTTCCATCGAAATAAAAAAATCCAAGACCAATATAATGCGTGATATTTAGAGGTCATGCATGCTCTAAATAAAAAATATTTACATTTAAAGTATTTACATCCTCAATGTCGGTTTTAGTTACCATAGAATGCAATCTTTATAGTTTGTCACCGCTCAGTTCTCACCATCAGAAAGAGATTTTGCTCCACAAGAAGAAAAATTCGAGCGCAGATGCTTAGAAGCGCGTTTCCTCTCAATCTAATGACTGAGAGACTGATCTGATCTGATGTTTGAGCTCTCAGGAAACATCTTCATGGGGGATCTGGAGAGACCGGGGCTTATCCCGATTGTGTTTCCCTTTAGATCAGGCCTGTATTCACTCTTACAGGTCTTTTAGACGACACCAAAACACTTCGATAGCTTTAAAGTGTATGTGTATTTATTCTGCCATTATTATTGCTGCTCTAGTAGATGAAATAACTCATAGCAGTTTCCGTAAGATCATCTTCCGTGTTTTGAGTCTTCCCTGATGTGATTATTAATAGTTTGGCTTGTGTTTTCGAGCAGTACAGTGACAGGATGTCTCAAATTATGCTGCAGAGATGTGGGCGGCTGAAGGGGGCAGGGATCGGCATTCTGGGAAAAACTCTTTCACTATTACTCCGTGAATATTCTCAGCAAACATTGGCACTAATTATTGCACCCTGCCAGACATGGTAAATAAACTCAGCCTTGTCAGTTTAACAACAAACTTTCATCAATCTGTCATAGATTAGTTTTCCGAAACACATCTGCGTTCGACTACTTTGACTTTAACATCCAGATGCTCTAAAGCTGAAATGTGTTGCTTCTGAAACATCGAAAAATTACACTTTAGCTTTAGTTCCCAGTGATGCCCATGATATCCAGATATCTTATGATAAATTGTCTTAGTTGATATACTGCCTGTAAATGACTTAAGTGAAGCTCTATGTGAAGTTTTGCCAGTTAAGGGCTGGGTACGTGTGGCTATTTAGAGTCGTAACCTGCTAAATAGAGCCAGACTAGTTTATTATCAATGTGCTGTTTAAACCCAGAGGACTTCATGAACATACAGACTGTTGAATGAGCGTCATAAGTGAAGGGTGAGTCCAGCGTGCCACTCGTGAGAGCGTGCTTTGTGTGAGCGTGTGTATTTTGGGGTGTTGTAATGAATAGTGAATAGGGTTAAGTGTGTGTGTGTGTGTCCGTGTGTCCAGCTGTGAAGGAAAGCCCTTTACACAGAGCGCTCAATGAAAACCTCTCAGCGACCCGACAGCTGTGTGTTTGTCACTGAAATCACTCCTTGGACTTATCTTTTTGTTTTCATTTTTTACTTTTTGTTTATTCCTTATCCTTATCTTTTTAATATATGTCTTCCAGAACCTATAAAGCTAGCAACATCAATGCAATGGGTTCGATTGCAAGCGAATGCATGAACTGGTAAACAAAATGCATGGATAAAAGTGTCCGCCAAATGCATAAATGTAATTTTCTGCACCATCCTTTCTATGGATTTTTGTCTATGCGATATCTCAGCAAGTAGCTCTAGTCTATTGCTGTCTGTTTCTCTCCTTCTCCTTTTCTTGGCTGCTTAGGCAAAACAGGAAGTCATCTGTTGGCCCACTTAACGAACTGTAACACTTCCTGCTCAGGGAAGCATAAAGGGGTCTGTGTTGTGTTTTTCTGTTTTCATCTTGAAGTCAGTTTGGCTTTCGTAATGTGTATATTTTAGAGCAAACCAAGATATTTACTGAAAAGAAAAGAAGGGTAGGAGTTTAAATAGTTTAATTGGAAACAAAGAGCGTACACTGTACATCATTTATATGCAATTTACATATGCTTTTATCCAAAGCGACTTGTATTGCATTCAAGGTACACATTTAGATTATATCAGTTCATGCATTCCAGAATCGAACCCTTGACATTGGCCTTGGTGCGCCATACTCTACAGGAAAGGCACTTGTTAAAGATCAAAGGGCTGCGAAAATCACATTGCATCCAAACGTTGAATTCGAACATTCTGACGTAGGCATCAAACGACCAGTGAAAATTTCAGATAAGCAGGTCATTCGAGTGCTTGGAAATCCAATTTGCTTTATTCCCAATTGATTTCAAAATGCTCCGGCACTTTTTGCGCCCTCAAATTAGACTTGCACATTCCTATCTGTCAGACTTTCCATCAGAGCTTTGTGCAGTGTTTAAGAAGCATTTGTGGTTTAGGCATTTGGTTGTGGAGACTAGTTGTCTTGGCCTTGTAAACTAGCAACGCTTTTGAGACACTCAAGAGCAGTGCTAACTAAAGAGCGATTGACACAGATGTTTTTATTCAGCACTTTCAGAGTCATGCAAGCCTGAAGAGATATTGTGCAGAGCCGAACTAGAGGGCACACGGGAGTTATTCATGGCTTCTGGAATTGGATAAGATATTTGGCTAACTGTGTGTCACAAGCCACGTTCATAATTTCAAGAGGGGAAAGAACAGAGAGAGAGAGGGTGGGGGGGGAACAGAGGAGGAGGGAGTTTGGAGAAACTTCCAGATGTGCGAGAGAGGGAGCGTTAAGTATGAGATGGTAAATATCTTCAGCCCTCCTCTCGAGGTCTGTTTTTGACCTTTTTTTATTCTTTCCAGTCATCCTCTCTCTTCGCTGCTCTCTGTCCATGTACGTCACTGTAAACTCATCTCAGAAATGTTGTTTTAGGGAGGAATCAAACCCTGTAAAGGTTAATCGCCCCCAGTTTCACTTTTACTTGGGGTATTTGATATTACCGTGTGTTGCAAGTCTCCAGTGGTCTATTCTTCAAGTTAGTCACTCCAATCCAGACAAATACTTCAGCACCAAATAAGGCCAAAAACTCCTGCTATGGTAACGATTGCTGGTTTCTTTCCTCTGCCTTAGAAGTGACAGGGAAGGTGGAAATTTTCCAAAGTTCTTCATCAACTGCATCCACCTCAGGACGTGCTGAGACGGAGAGCTCCATCGTGGAGGAGTGTACCAGACGCTCCCAGATCACTGTCTCCAAAAAACAGAACTGGGCCAAACTTCCCTCTACGTGCAAAGACCCAGCCAGCACAGATCTGTGTACTAGCCTGGTCTATGGGCCACAGGACTGGGATTTGTGCTCCAGAAAGGCTGAGGACTCAAAACAGGCCTGGAGCCAAATGACTTTAAGTGAGGATGATGGTTTGAAGTGGAAGCAGAAAGATCTGGAATTGGAGTTTGGATATTCCAGGCCACCATGTGACTCAGTTGATGCCGGTTTACCGGAGTTGACACCTCCGTCTACAGCCTGTATGGATGTGTGTGACTCTTCTAGCTCAGCGAAGATCTCTGGGCAAGGCGCCTACCTCCAGCACCTGGACAGAAGTAGTCGAGCCTGGGTACTGTCCACAGGAAAGCCCCAGGCATCAGATGAAGTCCTCCCAACCAGAAACATAGAGTTGCGGCAGGGCCCCGACAGAGAAGGAAACATTTGGTACAACCCCATTCCTGAAGAGGATGACTCAAAGGCCACTGGAGGAACGGCTCAGGAAACATATGGAGATCCTTGGAGAAAGAGAAAAACTGAGGAGAAAAGAGACCAGAAACAATCAGGGGGTTTGACTCCCTCCGGCGTCCATCAAGTGAAAGAGACTCAAACTGAAGCCGACGTCACCAGGGCGGATACTTCGGGTATGGTCAGGTTTTTTTCCATTATGTAAGAGTTTGTCACTAGCTAAGCTGCTTTGCTAGTATACTTTAATTTCACACAGCTGGTTAAAATGAGCAGTTCTGTTTTGAAACAATATTTATAGTAAGGAGACAGAAATCCTGTGTTATGATTTGCATTCACAATTTTTTTTAAATAGAATGGGCTTCAAGCACATTAAATGTAATTAGAAGTTATTTTCCTAAAACCTAGTGAGGTGCCCACTGACACAGCATTTTAGGTTTGCCCGAGAGGTGAATGCTTTTCAAAAAACTGGGTGGCATAATTATTATTGTGCTACCTTCTAACAAACCTTATTTTTGGGCCAATTTTATTGCAGTAGCCATAGAGAAGCCAAACCCAGAATGCAAATAGTTAAACATAATAAAAAATTGACTGCTTTACTCATGTGTGCATTTTCATGATAACCAGAGTCATGTCTGTAGCTAAATGACATGCTAATGTTAAACTCTGTTGGGGTCGATTCTCTGGAGCACTTCATATGTGAACTGCTGTTTTACTGCCTGTATAGGGCAGTTATTTCCAACCACGCTCCTGGAGCTTCCCAAGCACTGTCCTTAATCAAAAACACCGGATTCAGGCCATTAACTCATTAGAAGTGACTCCAACACCTAAAGCGAGTGTCTCAGACAAAGGAGACTACAAAATCTGCACTGTTGTGGCTTCACCAGGAACATGAATGGGAACCACTGGTGTAAAGAAGGGCTGGGTAACTCTGGCTGTCGAAGGCCCCTGTTCTGCAGAGTTTAGTTCCAGCCCTAATGGAACTCACATGTTTGTAGGTACCCTAAGACCTTGGTTAACGTGAGGTCCAGAGTTTCCCACCTCTGATGTAAGGCACTGGTTCACAACCGCTTTCCTGGAGCCATGCCAACACTGCACATTTTGCATATCTGCTTAATCAGCCACATCTGATACATTTGTACAGACTCCAAGACCTGAAATGTGTGTCTCAGACACAGGAGACTGCAGAATGCACAGTGTTGGGGGCTTCATGAACGTGGTTGGAAGCTACTGATGTAGAGAAGGGCTGTGCAACTCTGGCTCTCAAAAGCCCACTGTCCCATAGAGCAGGGTTATCCGAGCTTTCCTCTTGAGGGCTAGCGTCCGGCAGAGTTTAGCTCAACACACTTGTTTGGATGTTTCTAGTGACTATGAAGACCTTGATTAGCTATTTCAACAGTGTTTAATTAGGGTTGGGGCTAAACTCTGCAGGACAGTGGCCCTCCAGGAGCAAAATTGGACACCCCTGCTGTAGTGTTTAGCTCCAACCCTCCAAAGTCTGGATCTTTGTAGTAATCCTGAAGAACTTAATTAGTTCATGTCTGCAGGGAAGTGGATCTTAAGGTCCATAGTTGCCCACCCCTGATGTAGAGTGTTCCAAATCAGTTTATGACAGGAATGTCCAATCTAGCTCCAGGGAGGGCCACCTTCCAGCCCTAATTAAAGCCACCTTGCCAAAAAATCAAATCTTCCATTTCCACTCCCAAGGTTCCATTTCTTTTGTCGGGTATGTTCCTTGTGTAGGTAGTAAACATTAAGGCATCTCACTAGGTTTTTGGAACAGACTTGTACCATAAGATACTAGAGAGTAACTTCTACTTGCCTGTCAGGGCTTAGAACAATCTTAAAGGTTCTAACACTGTGTGTTTCTTGCATTTTAGATCTGGTTGTGCTACATTCGAACTGTATTAGCTCTGCTAGTGGTGTGAACTCTGACAGTCCTGGGGTGCCAAAGAAAAGCCCGGGAGAGGGTGGAAGTGGCAGCAGTGCGATTGACAAGATCAAGTCTCCAGGAACAGTGCGGCGGCTTTCTATGAAGATGCGGAAACTTCCGGAACTTAGACGGAAGCTTAGCCTACGCTCGTCCCGTAATCCGCGTAACGGACAAGGGAACGCCAGCAGTGCACCGGGAGCATCCGATGATTCTTCACCACCAAATGCACGCAAGGAGTCGTCCAGCGTCATCAGCAAGTACCACCTGGACTCCAGTGCACCCGAAAGGCCAAGGCGTCGATCCTCTCGAATGGGTTCTGCGAGTAAGGGAGGATATCTTAGCGATGGAGACTCACCTGAACTCTTGCCCAAGCAGGGCGCGGGTCAGGGGTCAAAAGGGTCACCTACACCACCAACACACTGTGGACCACAGGAATCACTTGCTGTGGCAGACGCAGAGTCGTACCGTTTGTACTCGCTGGCGGATCAGCCTCGCTGTGCTCAGAGACTTTCAGGGCTGCTCACGGTGCATCTGCTGGGCATCGACGAGCTGCTACGTTCCCCTCGGAACGACGCTACTAAAGAAGTCTTCTGTGCCATTCAAGTGGACGGCGTGACCCGGGCTCGAACGTCCCTTCTCACTTGTCGAGGGGCGAGTCTCCCATTAAACCACACCTTTAACCTGGAGCTCGAGAGGGCGCGGCTGCTCAAACTGGTCATCTTGACACCAACGAATGCCAGCGCTAACAACGATGCTGCGGTGCCTGCCGCTCCTGCACATAACCGGGTGTGCTGTTTGGGTGCTGTGGCTATACCGCCCCTCTTCAAGGGTAAGAGAGCTGCTCATTTGCAAATCAAGTCACAAGGTGAAACCGATAGTTCCCACTCTAAATTCTGACTGGATGAGCCATTTTTAAAGCTATTTTAAGATCGAAGTACTTCACTTGCATTCTATAGTAACCTAATGTTTAGCCTAAAAAAAACACACACATTAAATTTGGCACGTAATCATCCATGTATATATTTTATTAAAAAAATTTTTTTTACCAAGAAGTCTTTTCTTTTGGTGATGTATCCCGGATTTCTCCATTCTTCTAGTCTTCCTAAACCCCACCCCATTCAGCTCTGCTTCCATCCAATCAACAGCCGGTGGACTGAACCATGTCCCGCACTACATTTTGTTTTATAATCTGTTTCACTCGGATGTACATCACAATAGGGAAGAAATTATCTGTCGCTACATCCTTTACAAGTATTTCCTTATCTGGACTTGTTTGAAACATACCGCTCTCTTTTTTCCAATTATTCCATGTCACTTTATTGCTTTCACTTGTAAATAATGTAAAACATTCCTGCATATCTACAATTTGGCAATTCCATGTCAACTCAACCAGAGCTCCTTGGCTAAAACTTTTTAATTTTGATAGTTTTTTTTCTATTGAATGAAATACATAAATGCAGAAGAAGCAATGGATCGATAATTACTGAGAAATGCACTGAAAATGAAGATACCTAAATAAAATTGAGCTTAAAAATAAAGATAAAGAATAAAGAACTAGAACAGTTTGGATATCTTTAATACTACCAAATGCACTAAATAAAAAGTGCATAAACTAAATAATAAAATGTAGCCAGTGAAGTTTCTGAAATTTGGTTGATTTGACAAGGAGTGACCCCATTATATAATAAATTCTATAGCACTGACACATTTCTACCATTGCACAACCATTAAACAGCCTTTCCACCCAGCCATACCCTGCGTTTCCTTGTGTTTTGCCTTTATCTCTTTATCTTTCTGTCTCTGTCTCTCGCTCCCGCAGCGTCTCGCAGTCAGCAGCTGTGTGTCCGTCTGGAGCCTCGCGGTTTGCTGTATGTGAAGTTGACCCTTCTGGAGCACTTCGTGACCCCGTTCCCCCGCCTCAGTGACCTGCCTCCTCCTAATGTGTTTGGGGTGGAGCTGCGCCACCTGGTGGAGAAGGAGGCGTCTGCGCTCCGAGTGCCTCTGATCATTCAGAAGTGTGTTTCTGAGATCGAGAGGAGAGGACTGAGGGTGAGACGAGCTCAGAGATCTGTCAGACCCGATGTGTGTTCAGTGTGACTCTACTAATAGACTTTGTGTTTTTGTAGGGCGTGGGATTGTATCGTCTCTGTGGCTCAGCAGCGGTGAAGAAGGAATTGCGGGATGCGTTTGAGAGGGACAGTGCAGCGGTTACCTTAAACGACGAGCTCTATCCGGACGTCAACGTCATTACGGGTCAGTCGACCTCAAATAACACACTATCTGATTTATTCATATTCCATGATCTTTACTATCGAAGCTTATTTCAGTCATGAAGTAATGCAATTGTAATTGTGAAATATTTTTACCCATTATACATCAATTATAATATTTTTATTCCGATAAAATAATTCCGAGACGTTTTATTTGGAATTATGAGATTGCAACTAGTAATTGCGAGAAGATGTGGGATAAAACATCACAATTACTAAAAAGTGAAACTATAAAAAATACTTACTTGAAATGAATTAAATGCTAAATGAGATAAAATAAAGGATACAAAACATATTTAAACTAGTTTCCAAAGTGACATTTCTCATTTTCATATACTTTACTAAAATAACTAAAACTAATCCTGAAATAAAAATTTATAAATACGTTATAGACCTATTTAAAAACAACAAAAACTATTAAGAATGCAAAAAACCACACAAAAAAAGACTAAAACTTTATCTAAATGTAACATATGAAAGGAAAAAACTGTAATGCTATCTAAAACGATACTTAACATTTTTGGAAACTAGACTTTTGTTCCTCGCAATTCTCCAATTTTCTCGCAATAGTCAGTTTTTATGCTACAATTTATAATTTTGTTGAGTTAATATCTTGCAATTCTAAGAAAAAGTCAGAATGGCGAGTTAAAAAGCCTTCTGTTGCTGAAACCAGCTTCCATAATTGAGTTTGTATATTGGTGCATCAGTGGATTTTTGTAGATGTAAATTTTGATAGTTTTTTATTGTTACTGCCAGGCATTCTGAAGGACTTCCTGCGAGAGCTGCCGTCTCCTCTCATCACCAGGACGCTGTATGAAGTGGTGTTACAAGCGATGATGGTTCGACCGGTCTGTAGAAACACCAGAGACGCTCAGCGATCCCAGAACACCGTCTCACTGCTGCAGTGTCTTCCTGAAGCAGAGCGGGTAATGAGCGTCGGTCAGACTCAGAGGATCACATGAATCCAGTCTCATGTCAAGTTCTGAAAGTCCTTTTTATATGTCTTGTATCTTAAACTTTAAAATCTGATCTCTAATGCATCTTTAGTACTTGCTGTTGTTTGATGGGTGTGTGTGTGTGTGTGTGTGTGCTGAAGGCGACTCTGTCCTTCCTGCTGGATCATCTGAGTCTGGTGGCGTCTTACAGCGACAGCAACAGAATGACGTGTCAGAATCTGGCCGTGTGTTTCGGGCCGGTCCTCCTGACACCCACACAGGAGTCGTGGCAGGCCGGGATGACGGGCCCTGGATCAGGGGCCCTGGCGGGGTCTGGGGCCGGTCGAGGAGGCCGTAGTTTTGCACACAGTGAAGAGATCGCCAGCGCTGTGGACTTTAAACGACACATCGAGGCTCTGCACTACCTCCTGCAGCTCTGGCCTGGTGAGTGTGTCCCAGACTCGAAGCATTTATTCATTTCAAGCACGTTTATTCATAATATATATTTATAGTATGTGTTTGATTTTCTGGTTGCTCTGGTCCATATAAAAGTGTGCACTCAAGCAAAAAAGTATCGGCTGAAATTAGTAAATTCCTGAATATTTCATCGTTTATTTATAAACCACTTTAATACAGATTCAGTACAGCTTCCACGCAGTTTCACATATAATAAACAGGAAAAGTCTAATTTATTTGCATTTTTTCAAAATCATGATGTTAATGTTTACTATCTTATTATCTTCAGTCGCATTTAAGCAGATTAGAGCTGGACAGTAATATTCTTACATTTTGTAAAATTAGGCATAAATTTGCTTTATAATTTCATTTATAAAGCAGCTCTGCAAAAAATAATACAGTGGCATTAAGTTCAATTATTCAGCTGCCTGATGTAACATCATTAAATTTTACTCTGTATTAATTGTTTCTACAAAATGCACCACAGAAATGATTCACAACAGGCTTCAATGCTTCTCAATGCAAACATCATTTGCCGTTCTGCATGCAAAAACAGTCTTGCATTGTGTGATTTCACAAGCAATTTTTACGAAAAACATTACAAAGAAGCAGTAAGTAACATTGAATTAAATATGAAATTTTAAAGAAAAAAAAATGTAGTAGAATTTTGTTTTAAAATGCACTCTAATTATATTATTTGCAGTCATTTTTACACTGCAGAAGTGACTTTATGCCATGCATCTTTTTTCTCTGAATGTCATCTGGTTTTGATTGTCGTTCCAGCACCATGCATATAATCTGATCATTACCGCATGCACCATGAGTGTGTGAACTTTGAGCCTCATGTTAAGAGGCGTGTAGCAGCTGGAACATGTTCTCATGATGCAACATGCATGTAACAGCTGTGGCCGATTTGCATGGTGCATCTGTCTAAATATGTGCATGTCAAGCGTCAAGTGTTTTATGTTGTTTTCTTCGCAGTACCCAAAGGACGAGTGACGGATGATTCTCTGGCTTCCCAGAGTTCCTTGCAGGTGGTGGTTTCCCGCAGGGGGCGTGGCCGGATGGAGAGCCCGCCCTGTAACCGCTACGCAGGTGATTGGAGCGTCTGTGGGCGGGACTTCCTGTCGAACGACGAGGCGGATTACGACGAGGTGGCGGGCAGTGAGAGCGACGATGACATGGAGGAGCCGAAGAAGAGGGACGTGTGGACGTCTCCCGAGGGTTTGTACGTGGACGAGTTTGCGCTCGACTTTGACGCTCCGTTCACGTGCAGACTGAGTCTGAAAGACTTCGACACGCTGATTTCAGACTTGGAGAGAGAGTTAGCCAAACAAATCAACATCTGCCTCTGAAGCAGGAATGAATGTGTATGTTCGTTATTTTGACCGACGGATGCATTTTAATACGCCGTGTAAAGTTAAAAATAGAGCAAACACTTCTCAAGAGGCATGCATTCTAGTATTGACATAAACGACAGACACAAGTTGGCACAGAAATGCCAATGTAACGGTAAACTTGAAAAGAAACACCATGTTTTCCGGAAAATAAGTCACACCGGGGCGAAATTCGTTGAGAGACGTTGCATCGTTGAGAGAAAAACAATATTTGTGTATTAAGTCACATTTTATTATTGCATTCAGAAAAAAAAGTAAAATAACAAGTGAAATGTTTACAAACATATATAAACACTATAAACAATCTCACTTTGCAACAAATGATTTAAATGTAACATTATTCAGAACAGAACTGGAATGGGAATATAAGTATAAAACAAACCTAAATTACAATCATTCATCATAAACAACATTTATTTTAAATGCCACGCCTAAACGAAATGATTTAATGTGTAGGAAATGTACTATATAAATAAGCTTGAGCTCACATACCTTGTTTTGCAATCTTGATTAAATAATGCAATTAATAGAAGTCTATGGAAGCTTTTGTATTTTAAAAAGGTAATTGTGATTTTTTTTTTCAGAATATATAAACTCTATATATATAAAAAATGCAGAATGGCAGAATTTTTATGTTTTTTTTTTTTTTTTTTACGTGGTCATGAGAACAGAGTTGCAAATTGATTTTTTTTTTTTTCGTAGAATTTTGAGAATTGTCAGAATTGTGAGATGAAAAGTTGCCGTTACCTTTTTTTATATCATTCCGAAAAACAAAACAAAAAAATATTGTGTGGATGTAAACTCAGAATTGCAAGAAAAAAAAGTCAGAATTGTGATAAAAGTTGCAATTGCCTGTTGTATTTTATTAATCTTTGGCAGAAACAAACATATCTATAAAGGTCGCAGCACATTTCAGAAGGGAAAAATGTGACTTATATTCCAGAAAATGTGGTACCGGTGTATATATTTTTTTGTCATGCAATACATGTGTTTTCATTGTTGGGTATTTGTGGCCAATCCCAGCGTTTATGGTGCATTTTGCGACACGTGAGAACATTTGACAGCAGCTACTGTAACATAATATCAACAAGCACAAAAACTATTTTTCTTCATTGTTCTTCTGTAGAGGAGACGCATATTGATTATTCAAACTGTATAATGCATTATAACGCAGTATAAACACTAGTTGTTAATGAGGTGGCTGATGCTGAATGATTCGTATGTGTGAAGTTTCTCTTATTTAAAGCTCTGTGTACGACTCTTATTCCAGAAGGCAGGTTTGTGACGACCAGCTGTGTTTGGGCCAAGGTTTCATCACTCTTTCCAGCACTCTTTCTGAAGTGCTTTTCTGACCAGCCATCGTTTTACTCTGCAGAAAAGCTTAGTTTTTTTTTCTCTGTTTAATGGTGAAGGTATTTATTACATTCCCTTGAGATCACGTCGTAACAGGGCTTCGGTAATTGATGTTATTTAAAGGTTAAGCATGTCATTTCTTCCACTAATGTAAAAGAAATGTCAGCTTTTCCTAAACACTCCTCCTGTCTGTTATTGGTCTGTCAGACAGATAGCTCCGCCCTAAACTCTCGTGATTGGATGAGTCAGATGTCACTCAAACAGAGTGTCACAATGTCGCGTTAAACACAGCATTTGAACTATTTACCAAAAAATATTTTTAACTTGTACTGAACCCAGAACATTCATTTAAAGCTGAATTTATGTTTGAGATGCATGTAGACAATCAGTTAAACGAAAGCTTGGCCAGAGATGTTTAATATAGTGTTCATTTTGACTGAATTTGCACAGTTTATTATGCCAGGTTTGTATTTTCAGATTCAGACGTAAACGCTAAGATGACACGATGCATCAGGACATGCACACGAGGAAGTGTGTACTCATGTTTTATAATCTGTATTGTCAAGCCAAAGACGTGTGATGATTATTGCACTTCTGTGTCTAGTTTTCTGGATTGTGCTTGTGCTGCTCTTGCTGATTTGAGATCAGTCTGTTACTGAGAGCAGCTCTATGTTTCATATCTGAGCGCGGTACACATAATCTCAACTGTGAT